>NW_025782264.1:0-63569 GCF_021130785.1 Homalodisca vitripennis
TAAAAAGGGGAGGGCTGATTAAAAATTTCGGGTTTTCAAACCAAAAACCTTAAATTTTTTTAAAGATGCTTGGCCGTCTACATATCTTTAAATAAAAACCCCTAACTTTCGGCCAAATTTAAATGAATAAATTTAAATTTTAAAATGGCAATGTTATTTTTAAAATTATCCTTAAATATTTATTTTTAAATAAAAATAAATTTCCCCAATTATATAAAAAAACTAAAAATTTAATTTCTTTAAAAAATTTTTAAATTGGGAAGGGAAAAGCTAAAAATAAGCAAAATTTAAGGGAAAATTTTTTTTTCTTTTGAGTTTTAAAAAAAAAACTTTGATTTTTTAAACCCAAACGTTTTCAATAGGTGAAAGTCCTCAATTGATCGTGGTTTTAGCTAATTACTTTTTAATAATAATCAAATTTAATTTAACAATGAACCCAAAATGAATTTTTCTCGAATTAATTTTGGGAAAAACACTTAAAATTTTTTCCGAAAAATTTTTTGTTTAAAAAAAGAATTTATAAAAAAACCCATTTTTAATTGTTTTACCAAAGTTTTGGAAGTGAGTTTCACAGTTAACACATTTTCGGGGTTTAAAAAAACAAATCGTTTGGTAGGAACAAATTAAAAGTTTAACCCAAACCCCTCTAAAAAATGGAGAAAGGGCTCCCCAAAAAAATTTTTTTTGGGGCCAAAACCCCCGAAAAATGCTTTCCATGTAAAATTTTAAGGCCACTTAGAGGACCCGTTAAAGGGGCAAATTTCCAAAAGTTTAAAAAGCTCCAATTTTAATTGTTTTGTTCCCAAATAAAATGATAATTTTTAAATGAAGATTTTAATTCTTTTCCCTTTAAAAATTAATTTTTTGGAATTAAAAACCTCAGAAAAATGATGGTCAAAAAACATTCCAACCACGTGAATTTGGGTTTAATAGAATTTTTTTAAAAAAAAACCAACCAAGGGTTGGGAAAGGGCGTATAAATTATTATAAACAAATCCCTTATAATTTTAAAAAATTTGGTTTAAGGTTTAAAAAAATAAAAGTAATCATCCTTACCAAGGGAAATATAGGATTTAATTAAAAATTTTCAAAATTTTCCAATCAAAAAGGGGGTAAATATTGTATAAAATTATGGTAATTTAAAAGGGGTTCCGTTTAGAATTACCGCTTGTTAAATTGGTATTGGAAAAATTAAATACTTTTAAAACAACCCTTAAAATAATTAAAACGATTTTATGAAAAATTTTATTAAATAAACAACAAAGAAAAGGGACCCAAAAATATTCTTTTTAGGTTGTACCGGCAATAAAACCGTATTAATTAAAATTTAATCATTAAACCTTTTTTGAATTTTTGGAGGAAAATTTTAAGTTAATTTAAGTATAAAGGGAAATTTTGTTTTTAATTACATATGTGTAACCCAACTTTTAATTTTTTGGGAAAAATAACAAATCTTAAAAGGGATTGAAGATTATCCTATACCCTTTAGGAAAACCCCTGTAAAACCTTAAGAAATTTTCCCTTTAAATTAAAAAGTTGTTTAACTTAATAATAATATTTTAAAATTTAATTTAACCGATTAAATTAATTTAAAAAAAAGTGCATTCAAAACCAAAAAAAAATTTTCAATGATTAAAAGAAAAAGTAATTGTTACAAAAAATTAAAAACGAATAACAAATTTGTATCCATTACCGGGTTAATCCATTTCGGTTTAAAAATTACCCAACCCCAATATATTTTTATTTATATAAATTTTTGATTTTCAAACTTCCGGCAGAACAAACATTTATTTTTATTATTACCATTTTAAACCCCTTGAAAACAACCTGAAATTTAAAAGTTATTAAGAAAAATTTGTCAAAAACTGAGGGTTCGGTTTGAATTCCAGCTTTTTTAAATTGGGTATTTAGAATTTTTAAATTTTTTCTTAAATGGTATTATGAATACGCCTTAGGTTTTCAATTTTTAATTTGAATTTAAAAAAAGGGGAAAACGATTTGGTCATCCAAAATAATTTTGTAAAATTTTTTCCCAAAATTTTTTTTTAAAATTAAAATGTGGGATGAATTTTTCCCCAACTAATTTTTAAATTTAACAGCGTAAACCCAACCCCGTTACGGTAAATTTTAAACTCAATTAATTACCTCTTTTAAAATTACAAAAATTCAAAAATCAGAAAAAATTTTTTCACATTAAGAAAACCGTGTATTTTAAAATTTGGACCTAAAGGCCAGTATTTAATTTCTCCAAAAGCATCCAGAAAAAATTAACATTAATATTAGGAAATTTTGCTTAAAAGACAATTTAACCTTCCCAACTTGATTAATTTTAAATTAAATTTTTATTTAGTTCTCAAGAAACCGTAGTTAGAGGTTTTAAAAAAAGTATTTATTAAAGAATGGTTCTAAAGAAAGACCCCAAAATTTTGGTTTAATAAATTCTTAATAAGATTTAAAAATGTATTTGATGGCAAACAAAAAAAGTTTAACTTTGTTTTCAAGTTTTAAAAAGGTTTTATTACTAAAACCTACTTTTTAATTATTTTTAAAAATAAAAAATAAATAAAATTAAAAATTTTCCCCCTTAAACAAATTTAAGGGGGAATTTAAAAGCTGGTTTTACTTTTTGAGAAGAAATTTTTTTTAAGAAAAAATTAAAATTTATATTTAAAAGATCTGGGAGTGGTGTAATTAAAAACATTGGGTACCTTTCAAACCTTAGAAACTTCGGGATAAAAATTAGTATAAATTAATATTAATATTAAAAAAAATTTAAATTAACATACCAAAATTGAACATTGTATATGTGAATAAAATTTTTAAAGTAAAAAAGTTTGGTTTTCTTCCCAAAAAATTTAAAAAAATAACCCAACGTAGAACGGAAATTGAATTACCCTTTAAAACAAGGAAAAAAAATAAAGAGTCTTTAATTTTTTCCGCCTTTTTCCTTAATTCCAAGAAATTTTGCCTTGCAACTTGTTGGCAACTTTTACCAATTTAAAAACTTTTCTCATTAAAATTTTAAAAATGGAAGAAGTTTTGATAAAACCCTCAAGAAATTTTTAGGAAGTAAAGGGAAAATATATTTAAAAAAACATTTACACATATTTTGTTAATAAAACAATTTGGTTTATAAGTTTTTAAAATGTTTTTTAATTTGCCCTTTTTAAATTTTGATTAAAATATTAAATTCCTTAGCTATTTAGAATTAAAATTTCTTTCGTGGACCAGTTCCCTTTAAAAAAGTCTTTCCTGGTAATTGCTTTATTTTTTTTATTAGCTTTTTGTCCTTTATTTATAAGTTTAATGATTTCAATTCTTTTGAAAACCTTTTTCAAATTTTTTTTTTCTCCTCTCTTTCATTAAAAATAATTATAAAAAATTCTTTAAAAAAACTTAAAAAAATAATTATATATTAGAAAACTAAAAATTTAATTTTTCAACAAGTTTTGGCATTACTTGGGGTGATTAAAGTGGGGTTTAACAGGGATCTGAAGTATTAATCCCCCTTTTTTTAAAAATAAGGTTTTATTTATGTTAGTAAATCAAAATTTTTTTAAAAAATTTTATTGCTTCAATAAAACTAGATTAATTTTAATGTTAATTTTCTATATTTAGGAGAATAACGACTCGGAGCTTAAAAGCAGTTAAATTTGATTATTGGCCCAAAGGTAATGAGTGTAACAATTGTCATTACGAAATTTGGGTTACAATTTGTTAAAAGTCTGAGAAAGGGAATTATCAAATCATTAATCTAACCACTTGGTAAGGTTTTAAAAACCCGGAAAATTTTAACCTTAAAACCCAACTTAATAAGGGATAAAAATCCTTTAAGTTTAAATTTTTAACCAAAAAAGTGTTAAAGGACACTTGTTTGGTTCGGGGTGGCTTTATTTCCCTTTGATTCCCATCAGTTTTATAAAACAAAAAATATCCTGACAAGAAAATTCCTTAATTAAGGGGTTTTAAGCCCCGGGGATTAGTTCCTGAAAGTTTTAAATTTTTTTTTTTGTTCCCTTTTCATTTAATGGCATTTATTTGGGTTGAATAAAATAACAAAAATCAAAGAAAAATTTAAAAATTTTAAATTTTTTTATTTTTTAATTAAAAAAATTTTTTTAAAAATAGGATCATTTTTTAAATTGGGGTTGATTTAGGGAAGAAGTTTAAAGGCCAGACATTTTAGTAAAACTCTTACCTTACTTTAAATTAAAAAGTCTTAAATCAAGGGTCTAATTTCGAATTTAGAAGTTTTTCTCTTTTTGTGTGAAGTATTTTTCCCCTTTTTAAATTATTAATTAATTTTTTCTCTTTTTAAAAAAATTTTTAAAAGATAATTATTTTTCATCCAAATACTTATTAAAAATTTTATAGTTTAATTGATTATTTTTTAAAAATATGGGCCAAAATTATTTTTTGTTTGGACTAATAAATCACTCTTGCAATGCTTAAAAAACTTTATATTTTAAATATTTAAAATTTTAAATTACCCCACAAAAACGCATTTAAACTTTTTTTTGTATTTAAGTTAATTTATTACCAAAAAATTTTTTAAATTAAGGAATTTAAAATTAAAATTTTTTTTAAAAATCCCTTTTTAAATTTAATTATTAATTTTTTTATAAAATAAAATTTTTTATAAAAAGGGCTTAACATGGTATTTGACACATACTTTTTTAATGCGAAAAAAAAATTGAAACAGTAAAACAAAAAGTTTTATTTTTTGTCTAATAAAAAACGAGTTCTTTTTTTAAATCCCAAACAGCAAAGAAGTTTTTGGAATTTTTAAAAAAAAAATAAAGCTTAAAAACTTTCAATTTAAAGTAAACAGGGCATTTTTTGGTCCCACACGCGGCCACGATGTGTTCAATCTAAATCACTCCTCATTTCAAATCCCATAACCCTGGCTCTGGAGAATAAAACCAAATTTTATATTTAAATCGGACACGGAGGAGGATATCAAGGTCACAAATGTTTTCGGTCGTATGCACGTGTTTCTCTTTGACGGGGAGCATACTTTAACGCTTAACGAGGCCGAATGGACTCAGTTTACAAACAGCCTTCCTCTGATGTACATTGCTCTCAGAGGACAATTTTATTATCGAAGAGTCTGTACGGTTTACCATTCACGGCACTAGCATCAGGGTTGGTAGAGGAGGACGTATTTTTGCAAAAGCAGATAGTCAGGGACTTCTCTGCTCCACAGCTTCATAAATTAGCTCTTGAAGTTGGCCTTGTACAAACGTTTGCCCAATGGATGTGGCAGTAGTTGAATTTCACGCATTTCAAGGCAATAAAAGACCCTTTATTCTTAAAGAGCTCGCGATCGTGGGAAACTCTTTTCAATGTCAAATTATATTTAAACCACCTTTTCCTAGAGAACGTTTGAGCGCCAAAAATCGTACAACAGCTCGCTGGCTTTGAAGATAACTACCATAAGATTTCTTGGGAGGAGGGTGATTATCCCTACAGAGCTAATGTACTTCGCACTCTATGCCAACCCCTTTGCCGTGATTTACACGCGCGGGTTGGAGAAGGCAGAGTTCATGAGAAAGTTTTCACGGTGATGTCCGTGAACTGGACGATATAGTGTGCGAGGAGGCCGGCAATCCGTGTAGCTGTTAAACAACACACAGGTTTGCTTGCTCGTTGCCACAACATACGTCAACCGAGGATTCCCAATGTGAAATGCGCAATGATTGCAGCAAAGTGCCGTTTCGAGATCCTTAACAAACAGCTGCACAATACCAACGCTTATTAGTATCGGCGAAGTGATTAGTAAATAGGGGCGGAGGGGGTCGGCATTTAGTTGAGAATCCCGACGTGTTGGCTTGAAAGGACTCGCCGACGGGTCACATTGAAAGGCTTCACCGAGTAAAGTGACTTTTGACTGTAGGTTAGATACGAAAAAATTCTAGAGCGGGGTGAATGATTGGTAAGCTCCTAAGGCTGGCGTAAAAACTGTAAGTCCTGGGGCTCTTTACTGCTCTTACGGCAGGCCTAAACTCCGTAAGACCGGGAGCAGTTGGTGTGTGTGTGTGTGACAGATACCTCTATGGCAGGCCTAAACTCCGTTAAGTCCAGGGGTTTGTACCCTCGCTCTAGATGCTGTAAAAAATAAAAAAATATAAAAAATTGTAAAATTCTCGGTAAGTTTTTGAGTCACATTGAAAGGCTTCAACCGAGTAAAGTGGCTATTGAAATTACAGGAGACAAAAATATGTTGAGGGAGCGATACATTGTAATGGAGTGAATCGCTATCGTGTACAGCGGTGGTTGGGGCTGTACACAAATACTGGTCACATTGAAAAGGCTTCACCGAGTTAAAGTGATTAGTAAAGTGAAAGAGTGAGAATAGGCCTACTGGGGAAAACTCACTATAATCAAAAACGCACTGGGACCCCTACGGCCTAGCCATTCTGGCTTACCGTGGTGTGGAAACGTGGGTCACAAATTGCAGTTAATGCGGTGCAAGTGCGAGTCTCTCGGTGGGGGAGAGGCGTCCGCGTATAAAAGCGCGGTGCATCGGCTGCAGCTGCACTTGCTGTGATAGCTTTGCTATGTCTGTGGCAACTAGTTTTTACCGTTTTCGCCATGTTGCTGTTGGTGGTGGCTGGCAACGATCTCGAGGTAATTATTGTTTTGATTATTTATTGTTCTACTCGAGTTTGTCCCCTCAACAGCTGTTTCTAACTTGTAAAGTGTTTTTTAGGAACAACCATCCACTTCAAACGGTTTGCGTAGGAGTCAACCGATCCCTGTACCCGGGGCTATCCGGGATCGATACTTTACTACGGATAGCGGGTCTATAGTCCATCTGAATATGGTTAGCTCACATTTCAATACTCTAATTTTTACTCCTTAGGTGTGTGGCAGCTTTTTCTAACTTTATTTTTCTCTTTTTCAGAATAATGGTGATGATCGGGCTACACTTCCTGTCCTTCAGCGTGAGGTGACCAGGGTCAGTACACTATTGTTACCGTTGTATTGTACTAATTACGCATTACTGCAGTCCCTATAATCGAACTCTATTTCAGAACGAGTACGAGGCTCAGATCCAGAGGATTGTTCAGGTCTGGGCAATGGGTGACCACTCGACGCGGCCGACTGCATGTCATAAAGCGCCGGTATTGAAGAGGTGATTACCGTTATCCTTATTTTCCATTCGTGCAGTATTCGTGTCTGCTAAGTCCCGCAACCGGTGGCGGGAAACCCGCCATGTATTAATTCACTTGTGCTTATAGGATGAGTTCTCAACCATCGACTCTCGGGTGGACCGGTGATGCTAACCCAAAACATCACTCTCCCCTCTGACATCTTCTGAGGAGAGTCTAATCGCTGCTGCCGATAGGGCTATAGCCGAGGCGTCGACTTTTCCCGACGAGGCGACTCAAAGGGTGGTGATGGAGGAATCTAATTCCAGCTCAGATGAGGCGATTTCGGTTAGTATATAGGGCATTCATATTATATTGCAGGTTTCGCTCTGTTTACAGAATCAAAAAATGGATATTTCTTGTTGACAGTTGAGTACTTCTTGGGACTTCCGACGCAAACCCCTCGACCCGGAGACAGTTCCTCTGAGGATCTCTCTCAGTTCTATCGGAGGTTGAATCAGTTCTACTCCACCAACAGTCTCGCCCATCAGTAGTGGCTCCTTCCACTCTGGTTTTTCTCCCCCGACCCCACCTCACAGGAGTCCCTCATATCCATGGAAGTGGCTGCCGGCTCGCCACCCCTCCTCTCACCATCTGCAGTAAGTTTCATTCCCTACATTATCCATGCCACTACGTAGTGTTTCATCTGTTTAATTCGTTACCTATGTTACAGGACATAGATCCCCAATGGGAGGCAATGAGGGCGGTGTCAAGGTCCCTGAGTTTATAGTCGCTCAGGTGCAGGGGCATCAGTGGAGGGGGCCGTCTACGACACCGAACGTGTGGATGGTGCGGAGACCCGAGGAGGAGGAGTTCCGTGCCGCCGCTCAGCCGCTTGGGAGGAAACCCGCGAAACGGTGGATGGTGCGGAGACCCGAGGAGGAGTTTCCGTGCCGCCCGCTCCAGCCGCTTGGGAGGAAATCCGTAGCATCCTCGCGGATTTCCTATACGAGACAGCTACCCGCATGGAGGAGGACTCCCGACGTAGAAACACCGCTGTGGCCGTCCAACGGATCAACCCCTGCCACTCAACCCCGCGAAGTGTCCTGCCCCGTTTGCTTTTGCGAATCTACCAACAATCGCTCTTCGACTGTGTGGGCATACACTCTGCCGTCCATGCTCCAACAGAGTGGGGGATAGATGCCCCACGTGCCGTGAGCTGATTGTGGGAAGATTCACAATATATCCTCCCCAGGTAGAGTTCTACCTCTATCTTAATTATTCAATTGGCTTTCACATTCAAAATTTATATTCCAAATTCCAAAGGGACGGGGACATTATCCAGTCGTAGGATGTCTACCAGACTCTCTGGACCGATTTCTTATACTGGATAATGTTTTAACCTGGGTACTATACGTAGTACGGATGTTCCGAAACCACATCCAGGCCCACATCGACTCACCGCATCACACAATAAGGTACGATTCGTCTTTATTTCTTCTTGTTTAGTTTACCTTCCCGCCAATTTCACAATTGAGGTTATGTTCCCCTGTTCCCGCCAAATTTCACAAGTGAGGTTAGGTTACCCTGTTCCGCCAATTCATCATGGGCGCAGCCATATTGAATACGCGGGAAACCAAGAAGAAAGTGAGGTTTAGGTTCCCCTGTTCCCGCCAATTTTTCCCGCCCTCGCCGCCATATTGGAATTCCCTCCGTCCCTCGTTTTCTCCCTCACCGGACCCAACAAATCACCGATATTTTACCGAAAAAACAACGATTTTCACACCCCCAAATCACCGATTTTACCGAAAAACACGATAATTTCGACAAGAATTTGGAACATTTTTCATAGGATAAGAGTGTGAGCAGGGAATTTCTCCCGCACATGAAGGGATTTCTCCAGCAAATGGAGGGAATTTCTCCCTCCCATAAGAGCCCATGTTAGCGCTCGATCCGCGGGAGGTCTACTAGTGTGAGGTTTCTGTAGCGACCATTAGAAATGCAGGTGCAGGTCCAGGAGACGGGCGTTTGCAGGCTTATGTGGTAAATTGGACTGTAAATTGGTCACAAATTTCGGGTAAGAGCGATACGCTCGGCTAGGAGTACTGGAGGCAATCGAAAGGTGTGTAGGGTCTCGGCAGGGTGAAAGCACACGGTTAAAATTTTGTATGTCGACATTTCAGGATAAGAGGTAGGCGGTCAGAGTACCGATTTGGGTATAAGTTGGAACCCTGTGAGGGACTGTTCAGGTGTGGGTCTGTAAGAGAACGGGGGGTATAGATGGGCGGCTAGGTCCTGGAGTGGAGTGTTATAAATAACAGTGTGGGCAATATATGTGGTTAAGAGTATTGGAGGCATTTGAAATGTTTGGGCAGGGGCCGTTAGAAATGTGGGTGCAGTTTTTCATACACTCCGGTACTCGAAAAGATGGGTGACGGAATATGTCGTGCATGGCCGGTAAAGGTTAGGCGGTCAAAATCACGGGTATAGGCGTTTACGCCAGGCTCCGAGTACGGGGGTAGTAGGATAGTGTCGGACTCGGTAGGAGCCATCAGATACGCGGGTGCGGGTGTTAAGACTCTCTCAGGTACTCAAAAAGGTGAGTGTCAATTGTCAATAGGCGTCGACACGGGACCTGTGGACGGGTGGTTAAGCAGTACGGAAAGTCAGAGGTGTGTGACAAACAGGAAGTCTAGGTTGAGATAAGTCGCCGGAAAACAGGAAGTCTGTGGTTAGGAAACACCGAAATGTATCTCCCATAAGAGACAATGCTAAAATATCGCCATAAGAGCCCGTGTTAAAATAACTCCATAAGAGCCCCATGTTAGCGCTCAACGCGCGGGAGGTCTACTTTCACATGATGATACTATGAGAAGACCTCTTCATCGACACTACATTGCATAGCTGTTGAGTAACACACTAAGCTGTGTAGCCTAGGTGTTATTTGGATTACAGGTGACAATCTGTATCATGTATTAGATTCCATATCCTGCATTAAGCGGAATGTGAAATGGAGCTTAACTTATTTATATTGGTATTGCATTTTAATTAGTTTGCATCATAAACCTTTGCATGAGACAGAGTATAATTTACGTTGTTATTGCATTTAACGAATATTTATCTGGAAATTAGAAATGTAAGGAGTACTCCAAGGATCAGTATCGGAGGCGATTTTGTTTTCCGTTGTATATCAAAAAACCTCCCTCTTCTCTTTTATGTAATATTATTCATCCTCTTTACTGATTGCACAATATTTTAATGTACGTAAAAATTCCGGTTGGTATTTTCAATTGGAAAAAACTAATACCTTTTGAATAGGAAACATTTAGATCAGAGGTTAGACATAACCTTGTCCTGTAAAGTTATTAAGGTGTAATTGGGGTTTTAAAAACATCCATAGCAACTGACCCAAGAAAGTCCCTATTTGTTTATGCAATATACAATTCACATAAAACTTCTTTAATAGCTCATACAAATATATAGAACTTTATATGTAGGTTTATTATAAAAACTGTTTTATAATTGCTCATAAAGTGTTATTTTTTATTTATATTACAACCAACCAATAACATGACAAAATAGTCCTAAATGAAATATTTTAACATATTTCCTCAATATTTTTGTCATCATATGCATTAAATACTGCCTCCCATGCATAGATAAGTATAACATTTAAGGCTTAGTGTGATGTATCGGAGCCATCTGTTTCAAAGAGAATTATCAATATTGAATGTCATGCTTTAATATTATATTTAATCAATCACACGTATTTAAAATTAGTGGATGCTAAATAACACAATGAGCAATAAGGGAATTTGGCCTTTGAAAATACAACTTATATAAAATACTATCACAAACAAAATTAGTTTCTATAAAAAGGGTTCATTGTCGTTGTAATGAGAAACTTTCGCTAAAAAGAAAACAAGAGTAAGTTCAGTTTCTTTGTGTTCGTTAATTTGAATATGTGCACAACTTCAGAGTTTCACAGAACTGAAGTTTTAATTTTAGCTAAATATTACAAACTATTAGTAGCTCTCTAGAGTATCTTGCATGGAACTTTGTAATAACACAGTCAACGTTTCTGTGTGAGTAGTCCATCGCCGAGAGGGGGGGATTTCGACATAGCTCTATAGTCTGTGAAAGAAATTTGGTAGTACTCATTTGATTTGTATTATTGATTTAATTGCCATTCAAAATACGTTATAGATCAAACAATCGACTACGTATAACTAATAAATATCTATTATTGCAACATATAGAATAAACTTTCTTCACAGTTATGAATCTATGAATTATTTTTTAAACGAACCTAATGTTTACATTGTCTTAAAATAGTTGGTATTATAATTTTAATAAAAAATATAACTGTGCTCTTTTAGACTAATAGAAGGAATAAGAGAGGATGTATAAACTGTAGCTTTAAAATCATAAATTTAATTGTACATGTACAAGCAAACAAGTATACAATAAAATAATGTTATGAAATTTTCAACCATAAATATGAGCTGCTTCCTTTAGAACAAAATTCATTGAAAGAAACAAATTATTTCAGTGCCTTTTATGAAGGTAATCATTGATTCCACAGTACAAACCTTTTGGTGAGCTTGGATAATCCAGCGTCCTCATCATTTGTATTCTCAAAAAACCCTCTTGAAAGTAAACACGAGAGATCTAAGTACTCTCTGGTCTAGTGGCGGTAGTCACGTGCGATAGCCTCTTTATATGTAAATGTTAACAGAGAGTTGTCAAGGCGTTCTTTATTATTATGTCATACAAAAATAACATTTTTTGGAAAACATAACAACTGAAAAATGCTCAAATTCCTTGAATCCTCAATAGATTATCCTTTGACACATAAAACAGGTATTGGAAGATATACTATACTTATAACATTAAATTCTGGAAATCATTTATTTAACAATTTTAATGTCCAAATTTTTCAAGTATATCCAAGTTAATAATACTTTTATCACAATGTATAGAATATACATTATCTACTATCAGAGAGCTAATAAATCTTACTAGACGCGTCACTGCACTTTACAAACTACTTAGCGACTAACTAATGGCGTATCGTGTGTCCAGGGAGTGCCAACGTGAGGAGAAGGGTCCTTAATATCTGGGGCAGCGATCCAGTTTTGGCGAAAAAAACTGAAATACATAGTCGAGGAAGTGTCACCGTCCTTTGAGCAGCACGTATCTTATGTACAGCACTGCAATCATTGAACAAAGTACTCTCTTAACAACAGATGTTTTGTGAAATTTCAATTGCAATAATTAGTGGCTAGCTTAAGCCTTTAACAGTTTTGAAAAAGTAACTTTGATTAGACCACATGGTAACCAATTACAGCTATTTCAGACTTAGAGCAGCGGACTCAGGCACATTGACATTAGGTTGCAGTCATAGTACCGAAATAGACAAGAAGTTTTAGATTTTCAAAGCGGTTGAGAGCTTAGTTTATAACAAACATCCACTTTTATTTCTACTGTTATTGTACAAATTGTGAAAAAAAAATGTCTTTGGGTATTGTAACGTTATTCGGCAAAACCAACCACAGATAATGTCCAGGAGGGAGATAAAAATAATGAGGTATATTTTTTTCCTATTCTGCCTTTCTAGTTGCGTGGCCGAATACCTTAATGTTGGTTTAAAGCATATTTAAAGAGCGCAAGTTGCGTGTTGCCATCCAGTCATATTAAACCAATTGTCACGAAATTTTGCTAAAGAATCTAGTATTTAAATGTTTATTATCTGTAAAAATGAAAGATTTCGTTTATTAATTTTTTCTTGATTAACGTGTTTTCACTACACATTTAATAATTAAACTCATTATCCCAAATGTAACATGAGTGAGGAAAACGTTACCGAATTCATTAGTTTACACTATTCAATATTGAACGAAATTCGGCTTATCCAATGAGTTTTTTGTACACAATTTTGTGCAAATTATGGCTGAAACGATTTGGAGGCTTGTTTTCTTCAAAATTCAAATATAAACTCCCCAAACTGACTGATCTACTATTTCTGAAAAAAGTTATTAGGAGAAACAAACAAATAAATAAATATTTAAAATTATATTATGAGTAGGCCTATGTACTTTATTTATATACTTTTACATTTTTGATAATAATTAGAGGAATACTAGACTAAAATAGTATTGTAACTGCCTAAGAAATTTAACGTGGATAAAGGATATATAGATTGTGGAGGGAGGAAGTGTATCGTGATGGAAGTTTTTGATATCGACTCTTTTCACTGTGTTGGAGATCTTTTAAGACTTCTGTCAAATTATCGTCCATCAATTCTGCTGCCTCACTTTACAACGCGTTGAAAAAACTGTTTTGTTACAGAGCACATAAAAGTACAAAAGAAAGTGTAGATAAGAACCTTTAAAAAGAATACATTATTTCCATAATAGAGATAGAATCTTAAAAATGTTTTTAAATACATTTTTTATTTTGTTTTTTTTATTTTTTGTGTTAATTTTTACTACACGATTCTGTGAAGCTCGAATTTTATACAATCGTTACCTAAATTTAATTTATATTAATATATATTATAAAACGTGAATATAACTTTTTTAAATTTGGTGTTACATACTAAGGAAGAAACACTGACTTTGTTTTTACCATCCAATTTCTGTAAAAATAATTTTTAAAAAAAAGAATGTTTTTTATATTAAATTCCGAAATATGATTACAACCAAATACGCGGTTCAATCGTTATGTCGAGTATACAGTACATATAATAAATATTTGTGTACTATTCTTAAAAAATTAAAAACCCCTTCAAAATTGATATTAAAGTTTCAAAGATGTCTCGTCGATTTGTATGCAAAAGGAGGGGAAAATTTATATTCTTTATTGTTTCAATTATCATGATGAAAATTAATGAGTCTATAATGGTCCCCGGTGTAAAAACAAATGTTCACAACTAGTAACAAGATTAGTTGAGTTTATAGTTGCAAACCAAATTTAACCTTTTCAAAATAAAAAAATCATAACCTTTTTATCATATTTTGTTTACCGTCCATAAAATTAAGGAATTCTAATGATCTAAAGTCGATTTGTACTATTAAAAGTTTAAACGTTTGACTGATTATGAAGTTTTTACTTCTGAAACTGGCTATACACTAAATCTGATACTTTCTTGATCGAGGAAACTAGACAGAATAATCTACGGAACACTATATATTGTACCTGAGTAAATTACATTGGCAAAATGTACAATGTTCAACATATTTTCCAAACTCCACATTGGCGTCGAAAAAATATAATTCAATAGAACCAGAAGTTCTTAAACACGTAAGAGCGTGCGACGCCGCGGGTAACCACTATTAACTTATACATACAACTAGCTATGGAAATTATATTAGAAAGAATTCAAAACTTAAGATTAAAAAAACTAACAGTAGTAAAGTATTACTAACAATTCGGTGATTATATATTAATTTCTTTATAAGGTACCAAAAATGTCCTCGTATGTATCAAAATGAATCTAAAAAGCTACTAGAAATTTCAAATATTTTAACTTATATAACAATAACTTATAAACACAATACAAAGAGCGGACTGATATCTTACTCGTATATCACAGCGTAATTGATGCTTCTCGGAATTCTGTCGAAATAGAACGGTTAGATATAGCATAACTTGTTCTATCTTAAAAAGAACATTCAATTCTTTATTTAATTTCAATCCAATGACAACTTTAATTTACTCCTAATATTTCATAAGCTTCTCGGAATTCTTTCGATATAGAATATTCGCCACGGCATAGCGAAATTGGAACCAATTTATAATAAGAGAGAACCCTCTTTATAAAGAACAACTTCTTCTAATTTAAATCAAATTACAAATTTAATTTATTCATGTTTTCAAATGCTTTCTCGGAATTCTGTCGGCATAGAAACGGCCGTATATCTAAACGTAGTTGGTTTATATGATCAAAAACAACTCTGCTTATTACCTTCCATTGACATTTGAATTTACTACAAATGCTTCTCCGAATTATATTTCAATGCAGGATGATTAGGTAACATATCATCGCTTATTTTCTTTCATCATTGCTTTTTTAGTTGCTTTGGGAACAGATTCATAACTAAAGTTGTTATGGTATTGATAGTTAAAAGAAGCGAGAAGGGGATTGACGTGTAACTATTAGTTAAAACCCTTAAATCATTTAGGGTGCAACATGTAACAACCACAAAAAGCCTTAAGTTTTCATCTGATTAAAATAAGGTTATTAACAATGCACGCGTACTTCCCAAAATAATTTGACATGTGTATATTCATATTTGCAATTGTGAGCAGCATTAAACAAAAGGCCTACAATAAACGAAAAGTGCAGTTTATTTTGAAGTTATACCAGCAACTGGCTCGTCTGTACAAAGCTGATATATTATAATAGTGTGGACATTCTGGCTTCATATCTGCTACTATGTGTTTCCTACACATGGATCAATAATACTAATTATAACTGACAAATATATGCACTGAGACGCAGTATAAGGTCGGGTATCTTGTAGGTTTAGTATTAATACGGTATTGTGAACCTTCAGAGGATTTGAAGGCCACGATGAAGTAAAAAGACCTGTTTCAATTAATTCGGTTGTTAAGAATTAAGCGTTAAAAAATATTGCTATACAAAAACTAAATTTAATGGCAAAATTATGAACTTTTAGAACTCAGCGTGGGCAAAGCTTAATATCTTGAATCGGTTCTCCAGAAATAAAACATAAAATGTTAAATTACCAAAACATTTTCCATAATATTTACAACTATAAAATCAAAATAGTTCATTAATAACTTGTGTTGTGTAAAATTTGATGTTAATCGGATCAAAAGTTTCCTACTTATGATTTTTCAAAGTTGCAGTTTGATTGAAAAGCGCTCAAAACCGGTTCTTATTTTCATATTGTTATCGACATGAAAACTAGAATTTGTTGGTTGCACATATTTGCTTTACACTTCTACTCAAACAAGTAAACTTTTGACGTAAATCTCGTTCTGGCAACTCTACTGTTTAGTTTGTAATTAGTTTTCAAACTCGGATATCTAAACGCTCTGACCCGAGAGTAGTATCCTACCTTCCGACTAATATCCTAAAGGACACGTTCTCCAGTGAACGCTCCTTCCTGCACTGATTGCTGGTCTGACCTGGTTTACTGACCGTTATAACCTACTTTATCAACTTCAGGTATAAGTTTACAATTAGCAACTAGGTCTCTTACTTTCTGAAGTACAATTCTGTACTTAACATGTATTAGAGGCTAAGTATAGCATCTGTAAACATATCCATGCTTGGGTGTTTTAATAACAAAACAATTCAATATTTTTATTTTATTTTTTGTTCTGATGAAAAACTATATTAGTTTATATTTCTTAAAATATCGAAAAATATAAAAAATAATGTCAGCATGATTATCATATTAATGAGTAACAAGCAGTGTTTGAGAATTGTACAGATTTTGCTATAAGGCAAGATGTAACCTCTCGTATGTCGGCTGTTACAAAAAAACCGAAAATCTAACTTGTCACTGTAACGAAAAATTTAAATACAAAACTAATTTCATACCATTTTTTTGTATCTAAAAGTAACAAATTTCAATTTTGTGATTACTTTGCGTTCAAAAAGCTGCTACTGTAAGTTTTATTGGCTAAATTCCTCTCCAATCTTCGTGTTCTTTTATAGCCAACCTAACATTATATGGATATTCTGTATTCACTAAAAGTTCCAAAAAAAGTACAAGATGGAAAATTGACTGATGCTTAGAATTAAAGACTCTAAACGCTTGTTATTCATCAACTTTTAAGAAAGCTGTCAACAGCTGAAAATATCCTCCTCCATAATGAACAAAGGACGATCAAATTTGTAATATTCTAATTTATATGCACAGTTCTCAGTTATTTAATATCAGAGAATCGTTACAGGTACTTTAGGGCACTTGAGATATACAAACCCCCTGTATAAGAGACGATCATATTTTGTTGATCCAAGAGTACAAAGTTGTAAGGAAGTAATAAGCACGCATACGGCACGACAGGCAGGCGCAATACAGGCTTCGTGATATACATTAGTTCCATCACAAATACGTGGCAAGTTTATATACATGGATAACCTCAATCAAAGTAATATTAAGAGTGGGGTTTTAAGCGTCAATTTATACACAAAGCGGTATTCCACAATTGAATTCCAATAATCAGCACATTCAGATATATGAGCGCTCCATGTCCATATTCCTCAGCTGCATATTTGAGGTTTACATATAGTGAGTGCATACTTCACCAATGTAATAATGAATAGTTTTTGTTGTAATAGTTTAGGAAAAACATACTCGTCTATGGGTGTGCTCTCTATTACTAATCACCCTACATCGGCTTTTATCACAATAATTACTTTATTCTCACAAATAGGATTCTAATATTCATTTACGTATTCCTCATTGGTGGTTATGCTTTAATTGTACTATGTGAAGCCAAAATTAATAATTTAATCTCTTTACCTGAATATCTGATACAATATCTAATGTAGTATTTAAAAGTGTATCAATTGCGCGATTTGATTGGGAGTTAAAATCGTTAGATTAATCACGCCACCCTCCTGAACCGCCCTTCAACCATCGCAGATTCACCATATGTCACTTAGTGTCTATAGTACTAACAATTAATTATAGATTGTAGCTAAACCTAGGTTGGTTCACACACAAACGCACACGCACAAATGCAGGGGGTTGGGGTTTGAACCTACCGTACAACCACCCAAGAGCATTTCCTCAATTAAATCCAGATTTTTTAATTTATAACTTTACGTTAAAGTGGCTACTGTACAAATTGGCCTGTATCGTAACCACTTTAACATTTACATTACTACGCAAAACTTTACGTACGTCGGTGTTCTTCTGTTCGGAAAATCGTATTTCATATTCCACGTTTTAGCTGCGCGACTACTTCCATTTTCAAAAAACATAGACGGAACAATATCTGCGTACTTTTAATTTGAAAATGTAAATTAAATGACATATTCTTGTCAAAAAAAACACGAATTAAGTACATACAGGGTGTCAATTAAGTCTGGAACCTCTTTTTTTAAATTTTTAAACCACAATATATAAAAAAATACCAAATTTCACACGTGCTTTACTGGTGATTAGTAACTCACATATCTGCCCAATTACCGACCAGATAATCCCTTTGGGGTACGGTCCACAAGGAGTCAGACAAAAATTCTTAAATAGCAGCATAGGTCAAGTTTGGTATCCCAATTAAAGGTCTTACTTAGCAGAGTACAATGCCGCAAAACCGGACATAAAAAGGTGGATTCATTCCGTAGTTATAGCTATTTGAATTTTAAAACAATTGAACAATGTATGTAAATTATTAAGTATTACAAGTAAACACCAATTTTTAAGTACCTGTGATCGAAGTAAGTGTTCAAAATGTTCCCCTACCATCGTCTGGCAATGTCCTAGGCGGTTGTTGTAAAACCCATCCACTGCATTTTGAAGGTAGTCACGAGGAATATCTTGAGCTTCTTGGACTATGGAGATTTCTTAGGTGCGCCAAATCTCGAGGCTTAGTACTATAAACTTTATCTTTGAGGTATCCCCAAAGAAAAAAATCCGGCAGAGATAAATCAGGGAAACGAGCAGGCCACTCTATACTGCACCCACGTCTTCCAATCCATCTGTGAAGGAATATTGTATCCAATTATTCTCTAACAAGGAGAGCAAAGTGTGGTGGCGCGCCATCTTTTTGGAAATAAAATTCTTTGAAATTGTTGACCAAGAGCAGCTTGTAGGTGCAGGGAATTTATCTCATTTTGGAGCATTGCTAGATACGAGTCACCATTTAAATTACCATTGATAAATAATGGGCCCATAATTTGATTTTCTATAATACCTGGCCAAACGTTAAGTTTCTGTGGATGCTGTGTATGGACTCAATTCTGCCACTTTCACATTCTAACAGCAGTTGTGTTATTGGTAAATAATTATTAATTCCTGGCTTCGATTACTACATTGTCAGATGATGGGAGGGGAACATTTTGAACACCTTACTTTGATCACAGGTACTTAAAAATTGGTGTTTACTTGTAAATACTTAATAATTTACATTGTTCAATTGTTTTAAAATTCAAAATAGCTATAACTACTGAATTAATCCACCTTTTTATGTCCGGTTTGCGGCATTGTACTCTGCTAAGTAAGACCTTTAATTTGATACCAAACTTGACCTATGCTGCTATTTTTAAGAATTTTGTCTGACTCCTTGTGGACCGTCCCCCAAAGGGATTATCCGGTCGGTTAATTGGGTAGATATATGCGTTTACTATCACCACTAAGCACGTGGTGAACTTTGGTATTTCTTTTCTATTATGGTTCAAAAATTAAAAAAAGAGGTTCCAGACTTAATTGGCACCCTGTATAACACAATAATGCACATACGAGTACACTGCACAAACCAAAGATGGTACGAGTTACTGCAACAGCTAAATTGTTTACAATAACTTGTATTCAGGTATTTGTTACAGCAGTGTTGCCAACTCCCGATTTTCAAATAAACTAAAACGATTTCAATTGAAGCTTATTTAAATATTGTTTCTTAACCTACAAAAAAATGTGTTTATATTGTAAATTTGTGGTAACTATTTACTGGACTGAAGAGAAAATCATTTAAATATTTTGTTTTTTAAGAATTCTCATTTAAATAAACAGATATTGCATTTTCTGTCTTATTTTTCTTATGTATTCATTTTAATTAAGTATAATTTTGTAACTTTTGGTTCGTTTATCATTAGCCTATTTTACATTATTCTTTCGGTATTAAATTCTCTAAAAGTTTTGGTTAGAAAGTTTGCGTGTTTATTACCCATTTAATGAAGTTAATGTACTTCTAATCTGAACAAAGCATGTGTTTCAAGAACCGCATTATGGCATTTATTGTCTGGTATCTTAGAAATGGGATGGTTGTACAGGTCTGGGACGTATTTTATTCAGTTTTACAATTCATTTTACATAAAATGCAATAAATTTAACAGCTTTCTTTACGCAATTTAAAACGCCAATTTTCGCTTTATTTCGTCCATTCGTAGATAATCGGGAGAAGAAACCTTTCGCGGAAATATTCTTATATGAACTTTTTTCATTGTTTTGATAAGAGGGAAACCACCTGAGATGTTTATCGGGTTACTCGTGGGACACCCTGTTTATAGGTTGTAAATGTCATAAACGAGTAAAAAATGATACCAAACAAAATTGAAATTGCCACAAAATATTTCTAAATTTTGAGTCTATAGGTGTTTATAACCAGATCAGTGGACTCTGCGATCAGAGTGAGTGACTGATGGGGCGGTCCTAAGCCCCAAACCTGAGGCGCTCATGAGTGTGGGGTTGAGTGCGTGCGATACAACAACCCGGCCTTTCAGCCGCAATCACTAATACTATAATACTATACTATAGTAATTTTATAATTACTAATATATAGTAATTTTATGATACACTATATAGTATTATATAGTAATACTATTAGTACTATCCACTCCTCTGCCCTTTTTGTTAACAGGTGATATTGCTAGGGCTCGTGACTACCGCAGGAAGTTTCTCCGTGAAATTCCAAGTGTTTGGCAGAACTTCCAGACTCCTGAATAGTGCTCCAAGGCGTGTGTTCAACAAACAGCATACTCATCGCTCCATAACCAGGTCGTTGCATTGTGTCCAAAGGAGCTGAGTAAAAAGTTTTTTTTTTTTTTAGTAGAGAATTAAATACAACTTTTTACGTTTTAATTAGGGGAAGAAGTATTATTGATGCGTATAATAAAGTTTCTAACAACTGTCTCAAATTTAATTTTTAAATGATTCGTTGCGTCGATTTACCAGTTTGAATTAAATTCATAAAAATAAAATATATATAGTGTGTCCCATTAATCAATATTTGATTTCCAGGTCAAAAGAAGTAAGAAATGGCATATAAACTTTAGTCCTACACTGCTTAGTTTAAGGTACGTTTGTTTGTTTGGGATTGGAGGAGGAAATAATATGTTTAAACTGAATAATGTAAACTTAAAAACAGCATATAATACATTAACAAATTTAAAATCTATATTCGGCACTAAGCAGCGTGTACTGCATCAGCACGAATTTAAGCGTACAAAAATAAGTAAAGTGGCGTTTTCTGAACCCTTTTTTAGGGCTCTCAGAAAGTATTTTCTTTTAATTTGAAATTTTTATCTTTATTTAATTCAAATATTTGAATTTTCCTTACAAAAACTTAAAAATAAACGGACAATAATTAAATTAAGCAACACAGGACTATAATATGATGTTTCCTTACTTATTGTGACATGACACAATATAATTGTAAGATTCGTAGAGAAATTTTTGGACACCTTGAATAATGCGGAGGTATATTCTTATAGTATAATAATGTTATGTATGCAGGTAAGTAGGATAGTGAAATCAAACGAATAATAATTAAATTCGTAACGAATACTGCAGAGTGACAAAAAACCTAGATCTAGTAATCAGAGACAATAATGTAAATATATTTGAAACAATCGCCGAAAGATCTTTAGCTGCCAATCACAAGGATAGTTTCAACTTTAAAACTTATTGTTTTTCGTTAATTTTTAATGAAAAAGGATTAGTATTATTGCAAATTTTTGAAATTATTTTGTTTGAATAAAAATATGCTATGAAAAACTGCTTACTTTGGTTTTAACGTTAGTCGAAATTTTCTATCATAACAAAATATATAAACATTTTTTTCTGCATTTAATAAACCGCATTTGTTTTAATATTACTGGTACCCAATTTATGCATTTGATATTGTACAACATTAAATCTTTCTTATATGGGCATATTGTAGCTTTTATTCCATTTAAACTTTTCCTTAACTATGTAAAATCAGTAAAGTCCAAACTCTACTTTTTATTTTAGTACTAGATGATGTTCTAGATGTGCTACTGATCTGAAAATGCTTTTAACAATTCAGGTTGGAATACACAATATAAAAATTACCATGGATTGCAAACAATAATGATTTCAAAAAACTTATAAATATACTAGTAAGATTCGAATTTATTAATACTGAAAAGAATTAGAATGAAATAGTAAAGTAATAATTCCACACCAAATTATAAACTAACTACACGATTAGGTACAGAAAATATCCGTTGGTTGAAAAGTTAATGATAAATTTATGCCGCCGGAAACTATAAACAGACAACAATGGAAAGATAATGTTATTCGTAACGGAATTAAACAATACAAATTTGTTTGTGATAAAACATTACCTGGGATCTCGTTTGGTATTTTTGAAAATCAGATTATTAATTAAAACGAGGCCAACCCTTTAGTAAACCTATTGTATTGTATGGTATTTCGTCCATGTTGAACATATTGCACAATATAATGAATATTTGTGAATATTACTTAATTCGTTGAATATGTAACTCAAGTAAAAAGTGTACAGTCCAAAATCCTAATTATTGCATTCTTTTTTCACGTATAACGATGGTTAATATCTAAAATTCTGTAATTCTTTCAAATCATTTAACGACAGTTTTTAACAACGTATTTCTGTTACTTAAAGTCATTTTTGTGTCTAATTATGAGAGAACTGCAATTAGTGGTCTCAGTTTGGGTTTCGAAGCTAAAAGAACTTAATATGGATTAGGCCCCTACATAACATATTCCGCTGAGCGTTAGCTAAGTTTATCACACACGGAACTATTATTACTGTATGGTTGCACTATATATCAGGAATGAATTGACTAGAAACTTAAAATTCCACATGAAGCGATGGGATTTGGCTGAGCGTTAGCTAAGTTTATCACACACGGAACTATATTACTGTCTGATTGCACGATATATCAGGAATGAATTGACTAGAAAACTTTAAAATTCCACATGAAAGCGATGGGATTTGGCTGAGCGTTAGCTAAGTTTATCACACACGGAACTATATTACTGTCTGATTGCACGATATATCAGGAAAATGAATTGACTAGAAACTTAAAATTCCACATGAAGCGATGGGATTTGGCTGAGCGTTAGCTAAGTTTATCACACACGAGTAGATATGAATATGCCGATTCTAGACCACTTTTGGGACAGTCAGAAAATCAAATGTAAAATACTGTTCATTGAACCATAAACGAATCTGTAACTCACGAATAAAAAATAACCGAATCTATAGCTGTTTGCTTCTACTTTCTTGAGCCAGTTTTTAATGTAAAATCTCCTTAGAATCAATCTATTGGAAATGTTGTCAAATCTGCTACGAATAAACTATAAATTAAAAATTATAAACGGAAATGATGAAATTTGCTAACAATCACTCGAGAGGTCGAGCAAATGTACTATAAAATCATCGTACAAAATTAAATTACAATCTCTACAAACTAAGAAATTGGGAATGGGAGAAGAAGAAAGGTATCATATGTTTTATTTTAATCAACTCTAGATTTGTGACGTCTGCTGAGAGCGTTTGTACCACTAACGCTTGACCTCGAATCTCATTTTATTGAAACATGTGAGAGGCGTTTTGTGTCACTAACACTTGACCTCGTAGCATATTATATTTTACTGAGAGCGTTAGTTCAACTAACGCTTGACCTTGATACTTTTCATCGTACAATTGATCACTTTACATCACTTTTTTCACACAATGTTTTTATCACAGTTTAGAATGTCTACACAAATTCACAATCTTCTTGCCAAATTTTTACTTTCTTCGAGTCGCAAATATAAAAGTAAACTTATAAAATATAATAACACTATGAATGGCAACGCCCAGTGGAACACTTCACTTCACTTTTAACAAGAAACACAGAACATCACACAGTCTTCTTACTTCATAATAAAGTCTATATCTTCTTTCTTCAACTCACAAATACATTAGAATCTTCTAAATGATGATATATCTTGTTAAATTTCGTTTAAAACAGAGGAGATTTAGCATGACTGGCTATACGTGGCCAACGCCCATGATGAAAATTTTTGCCGTGCGAATAAACGATTATGAATATCGAAGTTTTATCGATAATAAAAATCGAATGGTTGCAATCGATATTATAACTGTTATAGTTTCCACAATGTATATTAAATAAGTGAATATCAATATTTATTTCAAAGCTTGTTGTTCAAAAACCACTCAACCGATTTTAATGAAATTTGGTACACATATAGTAAATACTTAAGTCTTTCGACTTAACTTATCCATAAGGGTGGGAAACATCCCTATTTCTTAATATTCACAAAAAAATAAAAAAATAATCAGAAAAATCTGAAACTTCAAAAACAAGCGAGTTCAACTTAAAATTTCATGAAAGTAACAAAATGTTCAAAAATCTACCCCAATCATCCCTTTATCTTTAAACTCTTATATCTAGAGAACTGTTGGAGCTTATTTGATGAAATTTGGTATATAGGATCAGTAAATATTAAAGTATTTTTTAAAATCACCACTTCCGGGTCCATGACCTTGAAATAGTTTTTTTTCCTAATATCATCCCTATTTTTCAATATTTCTTTATATAATTTAAAATGAATACTTTTATCAATGTCTTTAACAATTCTGTAAAGTTTTTAAAACTATCCGACGAATAATAGCGAAAATAACGCGATTTTTACTGAATTTCTCTAATATCGTTCTTAATCCACATCATAGGCTAAACATTTCTCAGAAACCACAACAACATAACAAATCGCGTTTGTAACAGCCTTTTGAAATCCATATTAATAATTATATCGTTCTTTGAACCAGAAATATTTGTCAAACTCTTTGTTGTATCAAATGACATAAATAGGTCTATTCGCTAAAAATTCTTTAGGATTGTAATACATTTCCTTATTATTACAGTAAACTTTCTTAAAATCTTGATACATCTGATACATGATTCTGAAAAGACTTCCGGAAATGTTTTAAATTTTGTAATTCGTCTGGATAATAAGAACCGTTCAATTTTACTCTGATATTTTTTTAAATTCAAACTATCAAACTTTGAAGGATTTTTTTCTTGATTATTCTGTCTATCTGTTTGAAAACCAATGATAACGAACTTGGGATTGAAGATATTTCTATAAATATTTGTAATATCGAACGAATAAGTTGTTCCGGAAATACATTTTTGTTCAATACATTGCCAATCTAGAAAATTAAACATAATGTTTTGACTTTTTGTAATTTCATCAATCAACCTAATTTTACTAGTGGTTTTATAATCAATCATTGGAACGCTAATAAAAAAATCTGTAATTGTTATTTTTCCATCAACAGGCATAACATTTCCAGTTGCAGTCTTCAGAATCACATCATCGTCTTCTGCTCTTATAAAACTTAGATAAAATCCTCCTTTATAGATCGGAATAGTAACATTTTCAAAAAATCCTAATCCAAAATGAGATAAATTTCCAGCTGCTTCAAAAACACCAAATTTAAAATCTGATTCAAAGCCATTTAGAAGTTTGAGAAATAACATCACTTTTTGAATACGAAATAGTTCCTTAATTGTGCTTAATTGGCCACAGTTTTCGACTTCTTCTATCAATTTATTGTGTTTTCTTACTTCAATCTTAGAAAATAAAAACGGTATAAAATTATCGATTAATCTAACATTATCAGTTCCAAGATATGCTTGACCATCTTGTTTTGTTAAAGTTCCAGAAATATAAAACTGGAAGTTAGACGAGCAAAAGTTATCTCCAAAATCAATATTAAACTCAGTTCTTTTATTCGGTTCATTCAAATGTTGTTTACTAATTGGATAGAAATTTTTAAACTCCGCCCTTTTCAATATCACTAGCATTATAAAAAGATCGAAAGCACTGTAATGTCCCGCCATCTCTATTTATTAAGAAAAAAATTTCAAGTAGTAAAAACTAATTTCAACTAAATACATATAATTTCAATATACTAAATAATATTACTAAATTTCAATATACTAAATTTGCATATACTAAATTTCAACTATAAAAATAAATTGGCTCTTTTTAGCGTTACATTCAGCACATTTTCCAGAAACTCTTTTAACTCCATTGATATTTACATAGTATTTTATATCATTTATTTCAGTTTTTGCCTTACACCTCACACAATTATATGAGCGTCATTTATATAAGGAAATTTTATCAGGTATATAAAACCCTACGCGAATACCTATTTCAGTAAGATCTTCCTCGAAGTTATTAATTTTTTCTTCTAATTTTTGAAATTTTGCAGCATAAAAATCATTGTGTTCAACAAAATTTATGACCAATATTCTCAAAAGTTTTCGTAGCATCTAAACTAAACTTATCAAAAGACTCTTTAAATTTAGTAAGTTTTTCATTAATTTCACCAACATCGTCTACTGATCTTTTACTTCTTTCATCAAGTTTTTCATAGACTTCTGTTGTAAAATCTTTAACATACTGTTTATGATTCTCATAATTTTGTTTTAGTTCATTAAACATTTTAATAGGATCTTCTAATTGAATCATTACAACAACATCAAATGGATTAATTCCTTTACTACCATTGCTAATTCTTTTTCCTTTAAAATCTAAGGCATTTTTAACATTCGGATCATGTAAATCAACAATATCGATGTTTTCTGATAATTTTAGAGGTTTTAAAATTTGTTCTTTAACAACAACATCATGTTTGTCAATACCAGGTCGAACACCGACAATTCTTTTTTTATTAGCCAAACTAACATAATTCTTTTCAACTTTGATCGCTTCAGTAATTTTATCAGCTTTATCGATATGAGACATTAAATTGGTAAATAATTTTTTTACACCATCATCAACTTCTTTTTCCAATGTTTTTATTTTATCAGCAACTTCATTTGAACTCATGAAATTTGCAAGTTTTTTATCATATTCTGCTTTAAAATCTTTAATCTCGACAGCAAACATATCTGAATCTGGAAGGTTTTGTAATAAATTTTCTAACTTGTTATCAAACTCATTTCTCAAACTATCAAAATTCAAACTATTATCTACATTTTGAATACTTTCTGTTTTAATTTGTGTTCCAAAATACGTCAAAAATATTTTGTGAATCCATATTTATTAAGCAATAATTTGTTGACAAACGTCTTTAAAATCTTTACCATCACTCAGTTTCATTCAACACAAAAACACATAAATGACCACAAATTGGGGGATCTTTATAATCTTGAATTTGAGAATCATTGTAGTAGACGCTTGATTTTTTTCAAATATTTAATCAATTCTATAGGTGGTTTGTCCTCAATTCTTCCATACGAATCAAAATAACATGCATTCTTATCATTTTTATAATAACAAAATCCAATGCGTTCCACCTCCCATAAATCGAGTCTAAATTCACAATTCCACATTCAAATTTTCTTAAACTTTTTCAGGTAACGTATCTCTCATGAAGATTTCCTCTAAAATGTTTAATATTTTTGCAGAATTCTTCCAATTCTCCGAATGTTTAAAGGTTCAAAATTTTTTTTCCGATGTTTGATTTCACGTAATTTCAAAGTTTTTTTCATCTAATCCAGATCCTGTAACATCTTCCAACTCTTTATCTAACCAATTTAAAATGTTTCGAACAATAGGGAATCACATCTTTTTTAACGATTGGAGCAGCTTTACGAACATAAGGAACGACATTTTTAACGATAGGAATGTCTTCTCCAAAATCTAATAAATCTTTCAAAAGTCCACCATTTTTAAGTTCTTTCAACTGATTATAAGAAAATTCTATTCTGGTTCCTTTATTGTTTTTCTTATGTTTTTCGAGTTTATTGTATTGTCTATTTGTTAAAAAAAATATCTTATCTTCGCCATTTTTTAGTTGATCTATTTTAAATTGAATACTAACGGGTATTTTCTTCTTAAAAGCGGATTTTATTTTTTCTTTCTGATTTTTGCTGAAATTTACGTTTCACCTCCATTTATATAGTTTAAAATTTCAAGTTCTCTTCGATTCCCATTCCTAGTTTTTCTCTTCAAAAACATTGCTCCAAGCTGTTGGAAGCGCAAACAAATCTTTCACCTAAACTAGCATCTTTTGATAAAAAATCTATCCATTGCCTTATCTTGCAAAAACCTTATCTGGCTATATGTCTGGGAATTTGTGTCTCTATGTTTTGCATAAAAAAATATCGTGTTCCATAGCAGCTTGATCTAATTTATTTATACCAGGGATCTCCTCTTTTTAGTCTTTTTTTCGAGTTTTGTGCCAGGCCCCAGATACTGATAAGTTGGTACGTGTAATTCAAAAGGTAAATTGTTGATAAAATCATTCAAAAGTCCACTACCCTCAATCATAGATGAACTTATTGCCGGCAAAATTCGTTTTTAAATATTTAATTCCATCAGGTTTTTCAATCATTTTCATCAAGTTTTTTCGAAATAAAATCTTTAATCGCTTTTCTTTTCATTCAAAAAATTGTTGTTTCCAGCCTTTTCATTGAGCATAAATATAATTAATAATTCCATCGAGTTTTGTCAAATCGTCGATATATCTGTATTCAATCTTATTATCACTGTATTTTTCTTACACCTGATCCTTCGATTCGTTTTTCCCAAATTGGTTTAATTAATTTCATATATTTTTTTACCTCTACTTGACTTAGGCTTCTTAGTAGATGGATCATTATTTTTGTAAATTGATTCAGATTCCCATAAAATTTCTGTATACTTTTTCAAATCTTCTTCAGAATATAAATTATCTTTTGGAGCGTCATAGTCTGTTAATAATCTCCATAAACCTTGAGTTCCTTCATATTTTTTTCATTAATAATGATATCATTATGTTCAAAATTAACGGGTAAATTTTCCAATCATAAAAACTTCTCTTTTTTCTACAAAACTTATATACATACAAACCAAATTTATCATCCAATTTGGTTGATATAAATCAAATACAATTTGCTCTAGGAAGAAATTTTTTACCAATTTCACCAATTATTATATCCGTTGTTCCAGGACTTATTGGTTCAACTATGGTAGAGTCTTCAATGATTCGAGGTCTAAATGGTGTTGGAAGATAGGTAATTTTGGCAATTCAAACTCTTCCACTTCAGATTCTGGAATTGAAATATCGGCAAATTGTCGTACAACTGGAAACCAAATTCATCAAATTTTGATTATCACTTTAAACATTTTCAATTTTGCCCTCAACGTTTTTTATTGCAGAAGTTACAGGTTGATTGATTTTTTGAATAAATTCTTGTTCTTTTTCATCAATTCGAATCTGTTCTTTAAATTCTTTGATTAATTTCTTTTCGATTTGATCAAGTTTTTTCGCTTCTTCAGAAGTTACGTTCACCATTTAATTAGAAAAATTTTGAAACGTTGAACGTGGAACGTAAAAAACGTGAACGTGGAACGTAAAACGTGAAACGTGGAAAACGTAAAACGTGAACGTGGAACGTAAAAACGTGAACACGAAACGTATAACGTGAAACGTGGAACGTAAAAAAACGTGAACACGAAACGTAAAAACATGAACGTGGAACGTAAAAAACGTAAACACGAAACGTGAAACACGAACGTGAAACGTAAACACGAACGTGAAACATGAACGTGAAACGTAAACACAAACGTGAAACATGAACGTGAACGTGGTACGTGAACAGATTTACCGTTTTTTCTGTTATTTTCATAATGTAAATAAAAATTAAAGATAATATAAAAATAGTTGTAACAAATATTTTATCAAGTAGATTTGTCAGACCACTGAGCAGCATTTATGTTAGAAAATTTATTCAAATATTTTCCATTTTTAGGCTTCAAAGTTAGATTAATAGTTAAAAAAAACCGTAGTCTTCTTTCCAAATTTTATCACACAACTCAATAAAGTGGTTAAAACTCATATCAGATCCCACATAATTGTTATAAATTCTTTCTGGAATAATGATCATCTTGTTTTAAAAACACACAACATATTCAAATTATTTCTTATAACTTGTTTATCAACCTTTGAAAAGCATTGAGAAAGATAGATACAAGATATGTTTTTGTGACGAGACATTACGAAATATTCTTTAATAACGTCTCTTGATTTTCTAAAATACAATCATCGAAAAACGATTAAAGAATTTGGTTTACATTCGCTTAAGTGAACTATGTCCTCGGAAGCATTATAAAAATGTGATATTTTTTTTTTGTTTAAGTTTTTCTCAATATTTTCAAATCTTTCTTGTAATTTTTTATAGGCCGTCTTGTTCTAAAGATTTACTAAAAAACATTACAAAATTGGAATAAGGAATCAACCTATTGTAGATAAAATTCAATAATAAAGTTGTTTTTCCACATCCACTTGAACCAACAATTAACAATCTGATTGGTTGATTCTATTCTTATTTTCTTCAAACGTTTGAAGTTTTATCTGATCTTTTTGCTTTAAAAAATTTCTCCATTTAAATAGCGAAAAATGAAGCTGTTCAAGTTGACTTCAGGAAAGCTCTAAATTAGTTTTAAACTATTGGAACATCATCCTATTCATTTAGAGGAAGAATCAAATTATTTTATCGGTTTAAGCGGTTTTTATTCTGACAATTTTGTTAATAAATATTAGTGAAAAGTTCTCCTTATTGTATAGGATTTAGTGAGAAGAACATAAAAAAATATTATGGTTTAAACAAAGGATATTATACCTTCGATCAAATAAAAAAATTCCCTTAAAAATTATCTGAAAACATTCAAACAATCAGATAAATCTTTAAACTTTGACGAAAACAAGTTTGAAATGCAAAAAAATTATCTCTCTAATAAAATTCAAATAAAATCACCAGTAAGACAGAATAATGTTTTCAGCAATTATAGTACATTTATTAGGGTTTGTTCAAGAAACTATTGAGCCAAATTCAGGTATATTTAGGAAAATGAAACGCCAAAATTTAGGACCGTTTGATGTAATTGAAGTGCACTGCAATCTCGTTGAACCTAGTTTTGAAAATCATACCGAACATCTTCACAAAGAATCTGAAATTTTGTACACTTTCTTTCCAAAATGTTGCTTATGGATTCAAAAATCAGTGAAAAAACCGAATGAAATCGATTATATTCCAACTAGAAAAAAAATATTAAAAGAATTCAAAAAAACTCGTTCTAACTATACAAGACTCTGAGGGGAAATTTATTAAATAATGAGAGTAAAACAACAATATTTTAAGATTGAAAAAGGAATAAAAATGAGTTGATGATGATGACAAAAATTTCAATATTTTTACTTAAAAAACAAGGGTCTATTCGAATGGCCCCTTAACAATCTTCATCCTGACACTTGTTTTTATCAATGAATCTGGCCTTTATTCTCGAAATAAAAATTACTAGTTAAATTTCTTTTTCTATCTAAATGGAGACAGTTGTAGACCTACTCAATAATCAACTTAGATTTAGAAAAGCAAACATATCTTTACAATTGTTGACGAAAATAATGAATTTTGATTTAAGGCGAAAGATGTTGCAGAGGTGTTAGAATATAAAGATACGAAGAAAGCAATTAAAGAACATGTTAAAGAAAAATATAAAAAAAGCTTCGAAAATATACATTCTGAAGGTAGGGGTGATTCGCCCCCGCCTTCAAACTTTCAAATAAAAAACACTGTTTTCATAAAATGAAGCAGGCATATATTCTTTAATCTTGAAATCTTTTAAAATGAAATCTAAAATGAAATAGCAGAATGTTTCAAGATTGGGGTTTTAGAAGAAGTTTTACCAAGTATTCGTAAATTTGGTGTGTACAAACTTGAAAACGAAAATAAGCAGTTAAAAGATGAAATAAAACAGTTACAAATTTCAGGTCAAACGAAATCCTTGAATATAGAGAATCAAGAATTGCGAATGGAATTAATGAAGAGAGATATGATATGTAAAAATTTTGATAAGAAAAAACCCCATGTTTTTGTATTAATTAAGAAGAATCACCATGTGGGAATATCCTTATTACGTTATCAGAGCTCAAAAGAGAGAAATACCGAAAAGATTGAAAGAACTTGAAATTGATTACCCAGAAATGGAAATTTTATTAAGATATGGAGATCCAAATAGTATAAATCTCTACAACCAAATGAAAGAATCTTTGAATATATTTTATAACAACGGAAATCATTTTACTACAAATATGGCAGCAGAATCTCGACTGATTTATAGAATATCGAAATTACACGATTGAAAATGTTAAACTCTCGAATTATGATATTTTGTCTGTAAATGTTTTTGAAGATAAGGCAACCATTGAATAATTCGTCCACATTCGCAATGAGTCTCTTTTTTTCGACTTTCTCGTTGTAAATTCTTATAATAACAATCTTTACAATATTGCTTGTTTTTTATCTCTACTATAATTTTCAGTCGTAAAATTTGGAAATATCCTTAATTTCTTTACAAACGCAACATTTTTTCTCTTCTAACGTTAATTTTTCTATTTTATCGTATAATTCTCCTCTCATATTTACTACGACAAACTTTACAATAATAGTATAATCCATCTTTTCTAGTTTTATCTTGAGAAAACTTCGTCAAATCTTTAAATTCTTGACACATGGAACATTTCTTTTGAGCCTCCATTTATATACAAAAAAATTATAGCTTTGACTTTCTCAATTCATATTCGTAAAAACTTCCACTTATTTCTTCATTATTTAAATCTTTTATACTATAAGTTACAGGATCTGTGTTATTAATTTGATAAATCACAAACGATTTCTCTTGACCAATTGTTCTTATATTCGTTCGAAAAATGTTGTTTTTTTACTAACAATTCTTACATGATCATTGACTTTAAATTTAGTTTTCGTGTGAATTTCTGGTGGAATATACTTGAAAACGGTCTCTAATAACTCCTTTTCTGCATCCTTATCTACGTCTTTGGGCCTCATTTTTATTGTGCTGTGAACTGTATCGTTTATAATTGTTTACGATTTTTTGAAGAATATCGATCCATTTAAAGTTTTTATTAATCTCAAAAATTACTTTCATTCTCTCATTTTGAGTTCTGTTATATCTCTCTACAATACTTGATTTCTCTTCGTTTTCAGTATGATAAATCTTAATGTTGTATTTTCTCAAAACATCGTTAAATTCTTTATTTTTAAACTCTAAACCCTTATCTGTATGAAGTAGGTTAGGAGGTTTGTGATTGATCCTTATGGCATCTTTTACTATATCTTCGAAAGCTTTTGAAACATCCTTGCCGTTTTTCTTTTGATAGCTCTTGACCAAGCACATTTTGAGAAAGTATCAATAACATTTAACATATACTTGAATCCATCATTTTGATCTGAATAGTTAGACATTATAACTACATCTAACATAAATCGTCAATTCCTAAAGTTATAATTTTTCTCTTTTTAAATCTCTTTCGTTACTGGTGCATGAATTTCTTTAGCTTCAATCTCAATTTCTTTTTTATCTTTTTAATTCTTTTTTAACTGGTATTTCATTTGGATTCTTTATAAACTTACTCTTATTTGTCTTACATTTTTGAACATTTTGCAGCAATTCTATACAATCCGTTTTGAGTTTGAACAATCTTAGCATCGATATTTTTCGTTTTTTTCTTACATTTGTGGCAGTGTGAAAATCATCTTCCATTTATATATCAAAGTTTCCAAGTTTATTTAATTCGTCTAATATATCAGATTTCGCTTCATTTTTATAGCCATAAGGTACTGTATCGATCTTATTTTCTAGGACAATTCTCTTATCATCTTTAGCGTTCAGTGCTAAATTGTTTATAGTGACGGTGTAACAACTCATGTTTATAGCTTTTGATTACTGTCATCTCTCTAAATTCTTCTTTTATCTTCGAACAAAAACATTTATTCAAGTTTTCGATATTTATTGTTTTATTTACAACGCTTCTCTTAATCCCTTTACATCTTACTGGATTTTTTTCTAGATATTTGTACGAGTACATTTTCGATCTCAATCCACAAAATTCTTCTAAAACTTCGCTATTTAACTCATCTTTGAATTTCACTATTACCTTATTTTTAGTAGTGAAACATTCGTGATTTTTTGGATAATCGCTCGTATCAAAGTCCTCTATATTTTCTTTAATAATTTTTAAAAGGATCTCGTTTCAATTCTAGGAAATAACTGTCTGTATCCATGTAACACAGATTCAAATCTGGGTCAAAACTTCTTTAATTTATCGTAATATAAAACTCATACATTAACAATTTTGATAGGTCAAGAACTGAAAATCCTATGTAGATTGGCTTGTTAAATTTAACCTTTTGTTTGTACATGTGACTCGCTATACAGTTATCGAACAAAGATATTAAAGCATTTGAAAGTTCGTTTTGCTTGGCCTGTTTAATTGAAAAATTCTTCATTTCCTAGTTTGATATCACATCTATTTCTAACATTTTCCATAGATTTTCCAAAAACTGAGTTGGTCATCAGCTTGTAAAAATCTTTTCTCAAAGTCACTTGTAGCTTTGGTTCTCATATTTGTGTTAAAAATCAATGTACTTTTTCATAAAAGGCTTCTGATCGAAACGCTATAACTCTATTCACATGTTTCAACACCATCCCTTGTTCGAGGTAAAATTTCAAATTTCTTGAATGAACAACGTATTCAGTTTTATCCAGTAAAGTTGTGCAAAGTTTGTTTTTTTTATAATGTTCGGGAGCAAGAGAAAAATCCTTGTGATGTTCATGTAAATTTGTTGGATATCCTAGATCAACTTCGAGAATATAGCCATAATCTTCGTCGCCAGTGAGTTCTAAAATTGTTTCTTTCCATTGTTCTTTTGTATATGTTTTCGGGTTCATCCACTTGATTTCGTTATATGGTAAATTTTGCTATAAGCCCCGTAACCATAAAGGTTATTGGCATCGACGTACAACAGATAGTTTTCAGGTTTTGATTCATCAAAATCTTTCAAATATTTGTTATTTGCTTTAACATATCGTTTAATACATTGAGAAATGCCTCCGCGAATACCTTTTTCAAACATTAAATACATATTATAATCACTAATCAATTGTAATTCTATTTTCGTTAATTTTAACATAGCGTCCCATGCGAGACTTGGAGCTGTTAGATAATGTGCTGGATCAAGTTTGTAACAATTTAGACAAATGTTTCTGAAGTTTTCAAATATATCAGCGAGCAATAGTACATCTTGGATATTGTACACAAATCAGAGTAATTTCCAAGATTTTTATCTTTTAATTTGTTCCAAACACTCAAGTAGTGTTGATAATCTTTCTCAGATATGCTCTCGTCTGTCAAAAGTGAATAGAAATCTATAATTTTCAGGTCTTCTGTGTAATCAAGTTTTTCAATACTATCGATAAATTCGTAAGGAAATATGCCTTTTCCAGATAGAATTTTAAAGATTTCTTCTTCGTCATTTGGTTGTCTATCTAGAATTGCGTTCAATATTCGTCCATCTTGTATAAAATTATTTGTATGCTTGAAATAATCTTTTTTGAGGTTTTTAGCTAACTTTTCAATAGATGATGCCATAAATCTGAACGTGTCTACGAATGAAAAACTTGATGAACTTTCTTGGTTTATCATTTTCAAACTCATACCCATATCCTGAATTTACTGAATAATTTATATATTTTTCATCTGTGTTTGCGATCAAATCAACATTACCATACTGTTTTGCCAATTCTTTTATGTACAAATGGGTATCGTAATTTGACATATTGTGACAGAAAACTGGAATATTTTGAGTAAATTTTAGATTCAAGTTACAAGATAAATGAGCTGAACCTCTAAATTTACCTGTTAAATGACAATGATCTCGTACATTTTTTCTTGTTTGATTATCAAAACCCTCACATTCACAAATATGACAAAGACTAGAATTTTGGTACGCTAATTCTTCTTCTTCGGTCAATTTCATAGGTTTTTTGTTCTTAGGAATTATTACTTTTTAGCTATGTATTTTGATATTTTATTGAGCTCTTCAAACAATTTTGCAGGAAACATTAGGCAAATCGTCTTCATTTTTGGCTCGATAACATATCGGTTTATACATGCGATTCGTCACATTCGACACTAAATATAGAGTAAAACCATAAGGAATATGCTTCTGAATCTTGGTTGTAGTCGATTTTTGCGGATTGTTTTTGCATGTTGGAATCTTCTCTAATATGCTTTCAAAATCCATATAAATAACGTAAGGATGAGAAAATTTCTTTTGATAATTAGTAAATGTTGTCGTTTGACCTGGAAATGGCATAATAGGTTTGCATACTTCGTGATTTTTACAAATTTCCAAATGATCTGCTAAATCTCCAGATTTGTAGAAATGGCTAAACATCTTCTAAATAGAAAATTTTTATGTCCATGTTTGGATGTTTGAGAACTCACTAACCTACTTAAATCGGTTATCAAAACCAAATGAGATTTGTCTTCTTGTTTAACATACAATAAATCGATTTCTAACTCGGCATTCATATTTTTCAGAAATTTGTAACGGAACAACCTTAATATTTTCATCAAAACTGTAGACATTGATAGACATTTTAGGATACTTATACTTGGAATTGTAACTTCGTTTTTCAAATGATTGTATATCTTTTAAGGACATTGGATACTCGAAACCTGAAAATAATCTCGTCATTTACAAATTTTTCATATTGTTTTGCTCTGTCTACATGAGTTTCTGGTTTTTCAATAGCACATCGGATAGAATAAATAAAACAGAAATCATCTTTATTTTTGATATTCACACAAGCCTTCCTATCTTTGATTATATCTTTGGTAAATCGATATATGATCCTGCGTTCATCATTTCGTGTTTATTAATGCTCAAAACTAGTTGTTTGCAGCTTTTAAATGTCCATCCAGAACCCTTTATTTGGATGATTTTTTTGTTCACGATGTGTTAATTTATTAAATTGTTTGGTGATAAAATCGTTTACATCGAAGATTTCGTCTGCTTTTATAGTAAAGTACATTGGGCAAGTTTGTGGTTCACCGTTCACTAAAGTTCTTTCGTATTCACATTCCAAAGAGAGATATCCTTTCATATTTTTAACATTTTCTTGAAATTTCTCGATTAAACTTTTAATTTCTGGGCCTCATAATTGATAGATATTTGTAAATTGACATGGAATTGTCGTTCAAGTTTGTTAAAATGTATTGCTTGAAAAGACAGTGTATAGAGGATAAAACTTCGACATCTATGATATTTTCAGGTTTTTTGTTAAGAGTTTTATCAATTTCTTCGATCATTTCAGACTTAGTTTTATCGTTTGTTTCTATGGACGATTTTTCAGCGATTGATTGAATTTTTTCATCTTTAAATAGATTGAGATCTTTTTTATCTTCCTTAAAGTTTTTCTTTAATTCTCGTAATTTTTCTATATTGTACATCTTTTCATGATCGACAATTTGATTTTCTTTAGCCCAATTCCTCAAATAATTTAGTTATTTTTCATAAATATCTTTATTTTTCAGATGAATTTTAGAATTATAATGTCTATCATAATGGTGTTCAAAAATGTCTTTTTTGCAGTAGGGGCATGATACCTTTTTTCCTCTCCATTTAAATAGGGGACAATTTCTTAACTAAGAATTTGAAAAAGTAATGATTTTTACTTGAAATTTGACAGAAATCAGCACAATTTCTGGTGAAAACAGTGATAGATTCTTCTATTTATTATAGAAAAATCTGTAAACTAAGACTTAAAATTATTGAAAAAATAGTATAGTTATAGGACAAAATATTACTTTTATTACTATATTGGTTTGTATGAGGTAATTTAAATTCTTTATGTTATTTTTTCAATAATTGTTTCTTTAACTTTTCCAAGATTTTTCATTAAGATTTTAATATATTTACAACAGAATTTTCGTTGATTTGAAGCAGATATGAGATCATTTCCAATAGATTGATTCGAAGCAGAAGTTTCCAATAGACATTCGTGAGTTACTGTTTGATTTTACAGATTCGTTTATTGTCCTTTAAACAGTATCTTATGTTGATTTTTCTGACTGTCCCAAAAGTGGTCTAGAATCGGCATATTCATATCTACTCACACGGAACTATATTACTGTCTGATTGCACGATATATCAGGAATGAATTGACTAGAAACTTAAAATTCCACATGAAGCGATGGGATTTGGCTGAGCGTTAGCTAAGTTTATCACACACGGAACTATATTACTGTCTGATTGCACGATATATCAGGAATGAATTGACTAGAAACTTAAAATTCCACATGAAGCGATGGGATTTGGCTGAGCATTAGTATACACTGGTCTTGTAGGTAGCCACAATTGTACTGGGGAAATTTATCACTGGAAATATAAATTTTTAAATAAACTGAGTGCAATCATATTCTATTTAAACATATTACATAGTAATACGCGTAGCTATATTTGTATACAACCTCAGCGGAGCCTGTTACGCGACACGTAATGTGGCAACTTATACCGTGTACTTAATACAATCTACTCGCATATTAAATATTCCTGTTATATTGAGATATTTTTTTGTTATATTTATTTAATATTTGTGGAAAATTGTTTCCACAAAAAGACTGTATTAAAAAACATAGAGAATATTCGTAGTCTTCATTGCATGACAAATGTGTATTTAATCACTAAGTTACATTAGTGCTAACTGCCAAACACCGTGACAAGTTAAACCTAGACTTGGGATTCGGGACACCAGAAGTAAAGTTAAGCTCAGACCTGATGTAGACATATTGTGTAGCAGTTCTTCTTTACCAGATACAGCAAAGTTTCCCAGGTTTAACTACACTTCAGCAGCCGTGTGACGGCTCCATTTTTTTCTGAATGCCCGCAACCAGAAGTGGTATGCAAGGACTAGTTTAGTTACAAACTAGTGTTACTTAGTTAACTTCGTCTATAACACAATAAAACATTTGTTTCCATTTAAAAGATTAAAACTAATACTGTATTAATTCAAATTGCTGAATTTATTAATCTCTAAGTGAGTAAATGAGTAAATGAGTAAATGATTTATTTCCTCAAATAAAAATACAATAAAAAACAAATTAACCTCTTGGAAATTAGCTGACCAAATTTCCAGTAGTATGGTCAGTTTTAATACTTTTATTTATAACAAAAATAACAATTCTTGAGTCTAGCCCAGCATACATTTTAAAAAACAAAGACACAATCCGTAATGCTTGCACAAGTGAAAATAAATGTTAACTAAGCAATAATATACAATCAAAACTGTCTCATAAGTTCGTAAACTAAAATAAAAAAAACAATAAAACATACAAAAGAAAATACCTGCAATGAGATGATACATTTTAACTAACTACTTCATTTAAATATTCTACATTAGGTTGCATAAGTAGCCACTCTTTTAAGTTTTTACAGAATTCATTTAAGTTACTTGTTTGTCTTAGATTAGGAGGTAGCTGATTAAAATATTTAGGTCCAAGATAATTATACGAGTGTCTAAAAATGGATTTATTCACCTTGGGTAGTTTGGTAAAACCAGAAGAAACACCCCTTGTAACGTGATAAATGAAATTATTTTCCGAATTACCACTCCGATTGTAAAATAGTTTTCAAGACTTTAAATATAAAAAGGTGTTGGAAAGGCCAGCACTCTCAAATCCTGAAATAATGGAAATGAACTTTCCCTTTTATGCTTCTTCAAAATAAACACGTATAAAATAATGCTGTGAAGTTCGCAATTTTTGCGTTAAGTACTTAAATGTACCACCAAAACAGACAATGCCATACTGCATACGGGAATGAATTAAAGCAAAATAAAGCGTTGTTAACAACGACCTTTCACAACAGTTCCTTAAGAAATAAAATGTTCTAATAGATGATCTTATTTTAGTGTGTAAAGACGAAACATGAACATCCCATTTCAGTTTATCATCAAAAATGAGTCCAAGATACTTTATGCTTTTAACATTTTCTATTATTTTACAGTTACACAACAACAAATCGCAATATTGGGAATGAAAGTTTATCTGACGTGGCAATTCAAAACCAGTCTGGTCAAAATTCATAAGTTTTGTTTTGTCAACATTTACGTGCATTTTATTGATTTTACACCAATCTCTCAGCAATAATAAATCTTGCGTTACACGGTATGATAACACTTCAGCGTTTCTGTCAGTGTAAAAAAGGGCTACGTCATCAGCAAAAGCTGATATATTTCCTTTCCAATTCAATTTTAGCAAATCATTAATAAAGATTAAGAATAAAGTTGCTGAGAGCACGGAACCCTGAGGGACTCCAGCCTTGACTTCTTTTTGCGAACTATAAAAATGGTTACTGATTTTTACTTGCTGTTTCCTGCCCCTCAAAAAGCTTCCGAACCAATCCAATGCTGAACCCCTGATTCCCACTGTTTCAAGTTTAAACATAAGAATTTCATGATCAACAAGATCAAAGGCTTTTTTAAAATCAATAAAGATACCTGTAGTTTTATTATTTGAGTTAATATTGGTTGTAAATTTGATTATTTACAGACATTAAAGCGTCTTCCGTTGATTTTCCTTTTGTGAAACCATATTGTTTTTCGCTAAGAAAATTTAACCTATTTAAATATGTTTAAAAGTCTTTTCAACATTAATTTTTCAAAGATCTTGGAGAAAACAGATAACAAACTGATAGGTCTAAGATTATCAAGTTTATTTGAACGATTTTTCTTATGAATGGGAATAACCGTACTTAGTTTTAGTTTTTCTGGAAAAATCCCATTGCTAAAACTGACATTAATTACATGAACCAAAACTGGTGCTATGAGGTCGACAATATGTTTAACCAAACAAGTACTAATATTATCGAAAACCCGTTGATCTTTTATTTTTCAGGCTTTTTACAATTTCCAAAAGTTCAAGTACATTAGTCGGAGCGATAAAGAAGGAGCGCGGGTAAGTGTAGAGGCGAGGGCGCTGGACAGGGTCAGCAGTCTGCCAGTCCTGCACGCTGATAAGATAGTCGTTGATTGTCTCTGCCACTACTCGAGGGCTCTGTAATCATTTCGTTATCAACTCAACCTTTGTTACACTCTTATCACTCGCCGAACCGGTCAACTCATTGATCAGTTTCCATTGCATGCCTGAGTCACCATTGCAGTCGTCAATTCGTTTTTTAAAATATTTATATTTAGTGTTGTCTATTTCAACTCTTAAATTTAGGCAAAAAACGTCTGTAATAATTCAAAAAAATCGTATCATATGGCCTTCTCTTAGATATTCTGTATAACTTCTTTCTCTTTTTAATTTTATTCAAGATGTTAACATTCATCCAAGGACTCACTAACCTGGCTTTATTTAGTTTGTCAGTGGTATCCCACAATTCTGCTACTCTTACTTAAAATAGTATTAAGTATGTCATAAAACTTATCATAACAACTATTTACATTGGCATCTGAGTATAATATGTTCCAGTCAACATCATTTAAATGTGTCCTAACCGAATGAAAATCAATAACAGTTTTTTTTAACGATACGCTGGAACCATCAGACAAAACATTCTTGACATTTACTTTGGGAGCCGAATACATTAAACCAATCAGGCAGTGATCAGTCAAACCCAGATCAAAAGTATCCGTTGTAAAATAACTTATATTTTTATTTCTCACAAAAACGTGGTCAATACAAGATTCCGTACTATTGGTTGATCTAGTGGGAGAATTGACGAGGGATAAAAAACCATTATTATTTAATAAGCTGTGGTACCTCTGAGCGTCTGAGTTATTGATTAATAAATTTATGTTTATGTCCCCAACATAGATCACGTTGTTTGCTAAATTGCCCAGAACTAGGTCTAAACTCCTCTAAGAATTCATTTACAGGATAAAATAGAAATCTATATAAGCACAATAACTTAAAGTATGTTTGTCCTATCTTTATATGTAAAAAGCAAAGCATCTGCTGTGACCATATCTAGTGTTATTGGATTAACATTAAGTGTGGATTCAACATAACAAATAACACCTCCTGCTCTATACTGATTATTGCATTTAGCAAAGGCCCTGAAACCTGATATATTATAAAGATTCAAACTCATCCGAGCCAATCCATATTTCGCTTAGCACTATGATTTTGGGGATCTCTTTAATACTATTCAATTCAAGCAAGAAACTGTTAAAATTGCTTCTCAGACTTCTGATATTTGTATAAATTAAACCGAAATCAGTTGAGTTACTCTGCGGAACAAAAAAATCGTTTAAGCTACAAGTGGACATAAATAAATCCCACCTTAACTAATTTTACAACAATGGATAAAATAAAAAGGTATTAATTAGATACAGTTACCGTAACTTAACAGTTTGACAACACAATAGCACAGCTCTAAATCAATTCTACTTGATTTTGTTACAGTTCTTCATAACTGTTAATTTTGACACACTTAGCCCCAAACAGCTCTTCTTATGAAAAATTTCCCCTCTCTGCACCACACAAAGGCGTAACCAGCCTCTCCACATTTCTGTTTGAGTTTAGCCAGAAACACCTTGTTCTCGGGAGATAGGTGTTTCATTGACATAAACCTTTTGTGGAGAGAAAGATGAATTTACCTCCTTAGCAGTCAATGTTTTCCTCTCCCTGTACCGCATGAGTAAGGGAATCTCTGGCTGACCTGTTGGTAAACTGGACCACAATCGAAGGGCTGCGATCCTGTCTGTAGGAAGGGATCCTGTGCGCGGCGCTGACCTGGCTCTCCTGGATATCCACCCCAAGTGCCGCTCCCACGTCTTTGACGATGGTGATGACACTCTCCTGGGCAGTCACTGGAACCCCACTGATCTCCAGATTGTTCTTGCGAGTGTACTGTTCCAGAGAACGCACTCGCTCCTTCAGCTCACCAACCTCAGCAGTCAAGATATTATTCTTAGCGTGAAGCTCTTTGTTTTCCTTCTTGATGGTTGCCAGCTCAACTTTGATATTTTCCATAAGCTTATTTGAGGCATCCAGTTTCTCAGACATGAACTTCACAGCTGTAGAAACCTCTGACATTTCAGTTCTGAAGGACTTAAGCTCACCAAAAACTTCATGCTTGAATTCCTGCAGAAATCTGTGCATAAAGTCTTTTGTTGACTCATCAGAGTTAGAACTGTCACCACTCTGTGAAACAGAAAGTCCTCGACAGAGCCTACATTTCCACTCGCGGCCAGAGCGCGTTTTCTTAGTGGACAGTTCATCCTTAATACAAGCGGCGTGAAAATATCCACCACAATCACCAGTGCACTTGACAACATCGTGCTTAGCGCTTTCACAGATAGTATTGCAAACACCACAGACCGACATCCCTACGTTATAAACAATACATTGACACTAAACAACAAAAGAAAGTACCATTCACGTGTATTATACACGTGCAAGGTCGTAACAGGAAGCAACGGGCGCGTGCAGATAAGGCAGCGATACAGCACAGCGTCTTATCAGTACGGTGGCCTGGGCCTGACTGCGTAAGTACTTACTAAATTACGAATTAAAACAAATATTATTATTATATTTTATTACAAATAGCTGACATATTATATGTGTTATACTAGTTTATTATTGAAATAAAGACAACCATTTATCATATCTTATTAGTAATGTAAAAAAAACCGATAAAGTTTAGTAATTAAAACTCTAACGCAGTGTAAAAGTTTACCGGTGATTTGTACATTGTCTTTAGCAGAATACAAGTTGTTTCTAACAATATAACTATAAAGATTTTAAAATCCAATACATACTCATTATTTTTATCAAAACAATTGATTCCAATTTGAATTAAATTTGTATACATCGTAGATACAATTATTTATTGCGAAATTCAAGTACGGCGTGTGTTCATATCTACCAAGAATGTGACACCACCACAGGATAAGGACAAAGTACCAAGATAATGTGGACGTAGGTGTACTGGGTTATCTGATCGATGACGTCATCTCCATGCATGAAACACGGCCCTCACACGATATATCACGCCTTGCCGAGCATTATCTCACTGATAGTGATGAGGGTAAAAACTGTACCGATAGAACTTGAGTGTCGAGATTAGGAAGCATTTTTTCAGTTGTTGCTCCTTCACATGATCGTGTAAAACTGTACCGATAGAACTTGAGTGTCGAGATTAGGAAGCAATAGACATGAACGTCTGAATAGACATAAACATTGTTTAAAGTATGGAAATGTATGTTAATAGTGACACTGCAGTATTCAGCTTTACTCAGAACGTAATAACTTTTTTAATTCTTACTAATTTAATAAGAGATTTAAGCTGATATCAAGCTTTTAGTAAAATTGTGATTTTGTACAATTATAATTGAGTGTAAAACAACACTTTTATTCATTTAAAATATATTTTAATAAATTACCATTTAAATTGTATTAAAGTCACACATTTTGTAGAATCCACAATTACAATTACATTTCTTATTATTAATATTCAACACTTGCTCTTTTTATTTATATATTAAATATAAAAATAATAAAATAATAATAAAAATTTAATATATATATAAAATAAACAACTTCTACTTTTCAATTGTATTTTAATCATTGATATCTAATACTCACGCGTCTGCTTTGTCGAGGAGTAAAGCAAAAGCAAGTACGATTGTAAAATTTGCGATATAGTGAAATTTTGCACGATTAAACTTATTGTACATTGAGATCAGAGGAGTATAAAAATTAGAACAAAAACACAATATTTGGCCTCAGAATATTACACACTTTGTATGATGGTTGTAATAATTAACCGTAAGCATTATACTTGGTTAATCTGAGACAATTCTTTGAAAATAAGCTGTCCATAAATATATAAAAATAATTATTCTCTTAGAAAACTAATATCAATTTATTTACATTAAGAAGATTAGAGGTTTAGTAAATTAACATTATTTAGCTCTTATTACTTTGATGCAACAAAAAAACAACACACTTACGTATACAAATGTTATCTTTTGTGTTACATGAATAAAGTATAATAAATGAGTATTGACAATGTAAAATTGTAATGTCTCCGCAATGTAAAAGTATAATTAGAATCAGACTAATACTTTTATAACAAAACTTAATACTCGTATTAGTTTCCTGATATAAAACATTTTCTTATTTAAAAAGTGATAGACTCAAATATGGAGATGAAATTTATTCATTTAAATATTTTAATCTTTAATTGCATTAGTTACACAAGAGATAATCTATCCAATGCTATAGATTGAGGTATGGAAAAAGTGAATGCTGATTCTGCTCTGTGGAGAAGAAATATCCAGATAATAGTAACAATCAAAGACACGTGGCGCATCCCTAGCGCCGGTCCTGAGTGCTAACTGAAATAATCCTCCGGACGTTATAAATACGACAATCATATTTATATTTGCCACCTAATATAATTTTTAATTTGAAAGAAGACTTTATATAGAATCATAAAATAGGCATGAAAAGGTTAAAGCTAAGTAAAACAAAAATAAAATCTCATTTATATTAATAATTTTTTACTTACATCGTGTATTTGTATCCCTTTTTATGAAACGTAATAATGCGTAAAGTTTGTAACAATTAAGCGGAAAATAATTCTAAAACATATCGGAAGACACGATCGCTTAGACAATGTCTTCTTCAATGAGTTAAAACAAAACCACTACTGCAGAGATTATTTGTATCGAAGCCAGTACAATTGGTTGTAATGTAATACATTATTAGACCAATCTCTTCCGCCAGGTGTTGATAAACGCGTTACACGTAGCTTACAGTTTATGTTCAGAATATGATAATGTTGGCATTTTCTATGAGGAAGTCCAGTATGCCAAGGTCAAGGTCTAAGATCAAATATTGACGAGGATTCCACCACGATTTAGTATGCGCCACACAAACTCCACGTTATCTATATCTCACATCTACCAGCGTGCTTCTTACTCGACCCTGCAATTTCCTCATTTCAGAATCCACAGTGGCCTTCAATTTCTACAATTAATAGTAATAAATTCTATTCAAATTTATTTTTACAGTACGAAAAACATTTTATTGTTCTTGTTTTATAATAAGTCCCTTTGAAATAGTCTGATATATTGCTAGGAAAGTTGAAAATTATTTTGTAATTTTTTTATTTAATATTATCACTGGCAACGATATACATCTTTTTCTTGAATTCATAATAAGGAATCAAACATGAAAGCAGAAAAACTGTTCTTATTTTGTAATTCAGGAGCCGAGAGACAATTTGAATTGTATAAGCGCAAAACATGAGTTTCGTAGAAATCGAAAGAGAATATTTTTAGAAAGAAAACAATCAACAGTTTTGGTGCAGATCGAAATGAGAAAATATCAAATGGGTGTAAAATACGAGACGTGAAAAATCAACGTCAAAATCACCATTTTTTATACAGAACCTTAAAGCGGTGACTTTCAGACTGTGTTCTAGTTGTCTGACGATTATATAACTATTGTTTATGTGTTATTGCTCTTAAGTGTTTTAACATATATAATGTTAGAAAAGATCTATTTTCATACTTTAAGCCTCGTAATAGGCTCTTATTTCGACCCCCACCACAGCTAGCTCGGCTGACGATGTTTTACTGTGTAAAAGGAAATTGCTCTTCTGATTTCAAGAAAACTAGTTTGAGTGTTCATACTGTGCTAGTTAACTCTCAGCTCTTGGACAATTACGATTGTTCTATCATGTATAAAGTAGAATCGTGGATATTTCAGAATGTAATGGTATAATATGAGTTGTCAGATCTATATTTGATTTCTTAATATACATGATAACCTTTAAACTCTAGTCTAGAGCTATAACTTACCTAGTCACAACGCTGGCAAAGACACCAACTCGTACCTAGAACATACAGAGCAGTAATGTATCACGTTGAATGAAAGTATATGTGTTCACAAACTGGGCTTCTTTATTATTTGTTATACACTCCGCACAAGATGTCTAGAGTCTAGAGTTTTAGACTGTGTCACAGCTGGAGTTGAGCTTCCGCCGGTCACGTGGTAACTGTCACGTGCTCATTGGATAGAAGACGTGACCCTTCTTTATCAATTTTTTATAGTCCTGGATATGTTGCATTCGGTTTCTACTTGACCAGTTGCATTTCATAGTAATGGCCAACACGTGATTACAATATTCATAAAAGTGATAAACAATTTATTACTAACCAGTCTTCAGAAATGGTTGTGCAGATTATAGCTGATGTTTTATAAACATGTGTATAGAACGATTGTGTATTTTCACCACACTCGTTCATAATCTAGCCAATTCATAAAATTCTTGACTAGTTGGTATGGGTTATTGGTCAATTTTAGGTGGTAAGTAACATTATGGAAAGTGCTATAAAAACACTAAAAAACTGTTGAATCTCATTTAATTTAAACCCCTGAATACTGGTTAGATTTTTAAATGTTCAAATATTATATTATTATTAAATTTTAGTTACCTACTGCTTTGCTCTCCATTTTCAGGTACTTTATATACATGTTTCCCATTGCGGATCACTGACGAGCTGGGCTCGTCACGCAGCGGCCGGGCCTAACGGCACGATGACGAGCTCAAGTTTCCCTCCAAATAGTTCTATTAATGTCTGATAGATTCGGCGATCGTCTTCACTTAACAACTAAGAGTGTTTAACAACGGTCTACGTTTAAAGTTTTCAAAAGTTTTATAAATATCCTACAGATCGCAGTTGTATGTCGAAGTTGAAAAGTCATTCGTATGAGTTAACGCTCTGCGCTTCTGATTGGATGTTTTCCTCAGTTATTATTGTCATACTTTTGTAGTTAGTGACACAGAACTAAACAACGCAGACGTTACATGTTGGCGGGTTTAGTCTAGACAATGGCCCGGATGTTGTAATCGCTTCGCCCGAGCCGCTTTATTTAGACTATGATTCAGACATCATCCCTGCCACCCCGGAACCTTGCTCGCGTGTTATCGTTCTTACATCACGGATACCCCAGCAGGCCCATGTCCCATCTGAACGAATACCTTCACAGCTTGAATTTTCTAGTATACAATAGCGAGCGATACTGTGGCGCACCATTGCTGTTCGTGCTGCCGCTGACCGTAAATTAATTCGTGCCCGCTGATGCCCGCGCGCCAAAACAATACGATCCGCAATGGGTTAAATGGCTCGATAAAAAACTCCGGAAAAAAATCATGGTCACTAAAAGATATTTTAGTCTTCTGATCTACTTTAGAATAATTGGACTTTAAGAAAAAATGTATTCCTACCCTGAAGTCGGAACAGAAATATTTCAATGAAAAGCTCCAATAATACTTGATATTTTAGGCCAGAGTGGAGGAGTACTAAGAATCTCAGTGAAACCACTGTGATGTAACATTAGAGGCATCATAATAAATGAAAATCGAAAGTAAAATATTTATGGTACGTATTATGTCAGTGTTCATTGCTAAACAGGTTCAATAGCTAAACAGAATTGCCACTGACTCTCATTGGAGGTTTACGTGTGAAGAAACGTATCTGGTTCAAATTTCAAACGCCTTAGTAGAGTTTTCCATGTTGCAACTGTTCAAAAAGTATAGAAATATTCAGTCTGAGAAATCTACTTCAGTCAACAATTGTAGCCGACTTTTGACACATATGTCTTTCTTCCCGTTCCGTAGTGGTGTTTGCATTGTTGCCCGATTAAAAAGATATAAAAATAGTCCAAAGAGGACAACTTTCGCCTATTTTAACTTTTTTGTGGTATAAGTTATACCCGATGCCGTAGTATCGATTGCTTTGTTAAAGAAAGTATATACGTAAGATGGTCTGAAATGTCTACTTTGTTAAAAAAGAGATTACTTCCGGCCATCCTAAATCTACTTTCGATCTGAGGTTTTTCCACCGGTTTTCTGTGTCAAGAGCATAATACATGTGTGTAAAATGTTACATTTCTAGAAGTTGGAGAATTACTGATTAGTGACTGAGTAAGAACTAGCTTTTTATACATAGAAATGTACCTTATACAACGCAAAATATAACAGTTTCTGTAAAACACGTGAAATCATTTCAGTGTTTATTATACAAGATAATAAAACACAACTAAAAGACTTCACAGGTTTTAACCAAACATTTTAAACATAATCTCATTTTATTAGGCTACATGCGTTACTACATCACAATAGATTCCAATAACCTACTTGTACTCAGTTTATTTGCAGTTAATTTATTTATTTATTTAATCTGCAAGTCTCTCGTTACTAACGAGGTCACTATTGAGCTCAATGTAAACATATAAAAAACTTTTCAAGCAAATTTCAAACTTACGAGATACATTCTTTCTCCAGATATCGTACGGACAGACATGGATACAAAAATCAATTTTCCAGCCAATCGTACTTCGCAAATGTTCAGCCAATTAGAGAAATATGATAAAGCAATAATTGAGTGTTTTCCTTTCAAATATTTTGGTATCTGCATTTAAAAATATAGATCATAAACGTTATTTACTATTAAAGATTTATAATATCTAAAACAAGAAAATTATAATATATTAGTTATGGCTATTGTTCTGTCGAGCTTAGTGTCATGTGTAATTAATTGATATAGAGTGACTGACTTAGAGTAACTGAATTTTGTATAATTAAGTTTTAAGTTAGGAAACTATTTAAATGTATTTACGCTAAGCCAATAAGTATTTTATATGTTTGGACAGTAATAAACATGTGTTTCAAAATATTCTTTCTCACAAAATCAAGTGATTAAATGTGGGACTCGAACTTCTAAGACGAATTCTCGGTACAAACTGCTGCAGTTTACTTTCACACAAAGTACACCTTCAAAGAGTTGCGTCATCCTGAGGCAAACTTTACGAATTGATCATCGTTTCTCAGCGAACACTGTGGCTAAAGTAATTAAAGGAGTGTTGTGACTTAGTGTATGATTTAATCCAGTTTGAAGTACACGTCTATATTGTTATCTATCTAGTCTAGAAGTGTATTATAAAGTAATTAAAGGAGTGTTGTGACTTAGTGTATGATTTAATCCAGTTTGAAGTACACGTCTATATTGTTATCTATCTAGTCTAGAAGTGTATTATAAAGTAATTAAAGGAGTGTTGTGACTTAGTGTATGATTTAATCCAGTTTGAAGTACACGTCTATATTGTTATCTATCTAGTCTAGAAGTGTATTATAAAAGTAGTTAAAGGAGTGGTTGTGACAGTGTATGATTTAATCCAGTTTGAAGTATACATCTGTATTGTTAAAAATTTAGTCTGGAAGTAAATTATAACACAATACAAGTGGTTTGAAACTAACCATAAAAAATATACAGCTTGTTATATACATATAAGGAAAATAATGGTTTTAGAAGGGGTTTGTACAATATTTAATATATTGAACTCAAAATAAAGTACACCACAACAACAATATGGATCTATTTCGTTAGTAAAAGTGTATGAACAAATTTTATGATTTGAATAGCACGTACATTATTTGTGTAAAATGGATATGTCAGCGTATCAAACCTGACCAAAACATTTATTCTAGACATTTTTGAAATCATCCTGTTTTTTTTCCTGTTTTGTGTTTGTCCTGTTTGTTTGTGTTGTTTTTTGTTTCAATTTGTTTGGGCTTTATTCGTGTATTAATCGTTTCCAAAAGCCGAATACACGGCATGCGTTGAACTTATTTGCACGAATACTGAGCACAACTATACTAAGCACAAGTTACCTAATAATAACATGAGTATAAAAACTTCAGGTATTTTTATACGGGTTCTTCTTAACATTACACATATATTTTTTAACTTTCAACAAACTGCATTATAACCACACGGGTACGCTTTTAGTATTCGCAAGTGTTTGTGCATCTTCACTGTATGAAATAAATATACAAATTTTCTTGCAATGTCTATATCAAAATAGCTTTTGCAAAGCGTAAAAACTTCCCTGAAAAGTTGGAGTAATAACTAAGTACTACAAAAACTCGTATTGTTCTGAAATAACCAATGATGTAAGATATCGCCAGAGTGGCGACATAGAAAACCTGCTTACAAAATATAATATTTTTGTACATTATTTATGAATGAGAGTTCCCCAAAAACCCACTGAAATGGTGTCTACGGACAATATATATTTGATTGTAACTCTTACGTCGTTTGACCGCTGTAGCTCTAGTAGAGTGCAATGAATTTCAATTCATATTTCTCCAAACTAAATTTAGTTACATTTAAACTTTGGCAGAGGAATATAAGATGTTTTGGACCTGGACTGCAGTACGAGAGAATAAACCATCTAACCAACTCTCTCCATAATAGCAACTTTATGTGCTTGTAAACTCGGTTGCTCCACCGTGCTTTGGTGCCGTATCTATACACTCAACTGTACACTTGAGGCGACAATGACAACACCTCTGCGTCTAAGTTACACTGGAGGTCTGCTGGGTACACAAGATGTAACTCTTTTGTAACCTGAGTAACCTTCGTGTCGAAACGACGCAACACGTAAAAACGAACAACTCATCGTTTGGCCGAGATCATGTTTCCAAAACTGAAATCATGCTAAAGTACTATGCAGTAGTATTTCCAAAGTACTGTACAATTTCGGTTTGCCATGGAACCCCCGAAGTCTATGGCATTGTCAGATTTCAGACGCACTAAGCGGAAGGTGAAATAGAGTTAAACTCAACAATATCATTGAATGAAAACCCTTGTCACCGCAGCTGAGCTATTGTTGTACGTTAGCTCCTTGTACACCGAATGTCCTGTACTCACCATATTGAGTTAAACTCAACAATATCATTGAATGAACCCTTGTCACCGCAGCTGAGCTATTGTTGTACGTTAGCTCCTTGTACACCGAATGTCCTGTACTCACCATATTGAGTTAAACTCAACAATATCATTGAATGAACCCTTGTCACCGCAGCTGAGCTATTGTTGTACGTTAGCTCCTTGTACACCGAATGTCCTGTACTCACCAAAATTGAGTTAAACTCAACAATATCATTGAATGAACCCTTGTCACCGCAGCTGAGCTATTGTTGTACGTTAGCTCCTTGTACAACGAATGTCCTGTACTCACCAAATTGAGTTAAACTCAACAATATCATTGAATGAACCCTTGTCACCGCAGCTGAGCTATTGTTGTACGTTAGCTCCTTGTACAGCGAATGTCCTGTACTTACCAAATTGAGTTAAAACTCAACAATATCATTGAATGAACCCTTGTCACCGCAGCTGAGCTATTGTTGTACGTTAGCTCCTTGTGCACCGAATGTCCTGTACTTTACCAAATTGAGTTAAACTCAACAATATCATTGAATGAACCCTTGTCACCGCAGCTGAGCTATTGTTGTACGTTCGCTCCTTGTACACCGAATGTCCTGTACTTCACCAAAATTGAGTTAAACTCAACAATATCATTGAACTGAACCCTTGTCACCGCAGCTGAGCTATTGTTTGTACGTTAGCTCCTTGTTACACCGAATGTTCCTGTACTCACCAAATTGAGTTAAAACTCAACAATATCATTGAATGAAACCCTTGTCACCGCAGCTGAGCTATTGTTGTTACGTTAGCTCCTTGTACACCGAATGTCCTGTACTCACCAAATTGAGTTAAACTCAACAATATCATTGAATGAACCCTTGTCACCGCAGCTGAGCTATTGTTGTACGTTAGCTCCTTGTACAACGAATGTCCTGTACTCACCAAATTTCCTCTTTATCATCTGCAATGAGATGAATGCCAATATCGGCAGCCTATACATTTCAGGTGATAAGTTGGCTTTGTTTTTTGAATTTTTTGTATTTTTGAAAAGTGGTAGAACTGTTGTGAGGATATTTTATTGGTGTTTTCACTTACTTTTATAATTAACGAGGTAGTATTATTTTGAGTGTCAAACATCATTTATGTTATGTATGTTACATTGTCAACATTTTAATAAACGGTATTTTACTTTTTAAATGTATTAGCACTAAACTTAAATCATGTTTAAAACTTGCATCAATTATTTTAAAGAGTTTTCATTTCTGTAAACTATTAGGTACAATCAAAATTTAACTAAATGAAACTAAAATTTAAATACAAAACTGATAGGAGGAAGGAAACCAAAGATCGAACATCAGCAGAGACAAACGTTATAGGCCACTTTACAAGGAGAAACTACGGTTCGCAGTGCCGTGATAAGAACCCTTACTTTGTGATCACGTTGTTTTATAGGTCTCAATATCCAATCTACCCAATAGTTGTGTAAAGAATCGCACAACTATTGAATCCACATTATGTAATATATAGTTTATATGTTTTATCATGATTAATTTGATTTTATTATTCGTCTGCTAAAGATAATTATTTTTGTATTATGTTTGTTGAAATTATATTTATTTCCAATAAAATCTACTGATTAGAATTCTGCAAGTGTATAGAGTTCGTGAGCTGTCGACATTACACCCGGCATATATCTCTGGGTAAGATAACAAAATTATTAATGACTACCAACCGTATGTAACATGCTGTGATAGCTTATCGATGTCCATTTAGTTACATGATTTTATTTTATGACAGGAGTTCATTATGTGTATATTTTCTATGTATAACACTAATAATAAAATAGATTCATGAATACAAATGACAAGACCATACAGCTATCATGGGTGTTTGATAATAGTAAGTATCTTCATGGTATATTTAGTTTGTGGTTCCTTCACTATGTATTAAGAAAAGAGGATTGTACAGAAATGTGCCAACGCTTTGTGATAAATAATCCATAACACTACGTTTCATGATCAGCCATCTGACCTCTTCCTCAGGTGAATCAAACTAACGTAACACATAACTACAATATAGGTTGTCTCCTTGAACATTCTTGAATATTTTGGCATCTTAGGTTACATTGTATAATGCTTTTCACCTTCTAGGACATACTATCGGTCTGATAGTTTCCAAGCAGTCACATCCGCCTTTATAACTATCATTTTATCAGATCACCATCTATTGCTCTATGTTTAAGGTTTTAAGGCTACAAGCACAGTACATAGTTGAAGATTTTATATTTACGTTTTATACGGTCATAAAAAAATCTTGGTTAAGTAAGTGCTTGTAGGTGTATTATAGCTTGTAATAGTACAAAACATTTATAAAGCGATCTAAATTTAATTTTTTTTTCTCCTTGTAAACAAGTGCTTCAATATGTAACATATCAACATATTCGTAACACCATTACAATATAAATATTTATCAAATTTAATTAAATTCCCAAACAATTTTTTTAATTATGAGCTTAAAAAAGTATTGTTTATTTGTGGGATCACGAGGAGATATTGATAGCCAACACGAGTGACTAGTAAATGTAAAATAAATCTAGTTTGTAAGTTAACTCAAACAATAATACAAGGTTATTGTTGTTTTACATAACGGAATCCTACTGCTGGTAAAGTAATTAAATCAACTCCGATCCTCGCTCGGTGACGTCATTCTTCTCTGATATTACCGCTTGATATGATATTGCAGCGGAGATATAGATGCACACTTGATTGCATCTACATTTTCACAGCTATTATTCGCGTTTCTAATTATGTGCACTGTAGTTATTAACGCCTCCCTTATTAAAGTATCTGCTTCTATATTTATACGTTTTGTGCTTTGCGTTATACACATCAGTGATGCATTGACTGTAGTACATAAATAAAACTGGCAACACAGACATTTTATATCCAACCAAGAACTTCTTTTTCACTAGGTGTCGTTTAAACCAGGTTCCACTGATCTCAATAAAATTGTTCTGCATCACGTGACATTTTTTTTTTTTAAACAGACATTTTTTGGCAAACTAAAATATTTTCGCAGACCTTCCTACCCAGACAGAACTAGCAAGCCAACAGATCTAACACTCTTTTAAGTTTTAAGTTCAATCAGAAATTTATTTTCAAGACAAATAAACATCAAAACGTAGCGCCTTTGAATAATGTTTGTCTATTCAATATACGTAACTGTCTCGTAATTGCGGTTTATAATGTGGAGGCGCTTTCATAACTTTTATATTTACAAGCGCCGCCTGGTGGTGAGTTCCATCAATGGGCATAACATACAAACCTTGCTCATGGGAAAATATATACACTTGCAAAATTTTCATAATGATTGCTCAAATATTCTATAAAGGACATTCAGACATACATTCATTTATATATATATTTATATATATATATATTTATATATATATATATAGATATTATATATATATTATATATATATATATATATCTATATATATATATATATTATATATATATATATATATATGGTAGCAATTGAAAGATTCCTAGCATACTTACGTAACGACACGTAACTAATAAGAACTATACATATACTATTTAAGTAATATTGATCATTAAGTCAAACTTAATTATACAGAAATTGAATTGTTTATATATTATTGATTATTTATTTTATGAATTATTTATAGTCCTTGTAAAATTATAACGAAAGACATAATAATTATTAAACCTAAAGCAGTGTTGAGAGTAAGTGCGTAGAACAGCAGCAAGACTGATGACAACACATGTTGAGCAGCTGCGTGTGCTGGAAGTGAGCAGGTCGGCAGCAAGACTGCTGACAACGCACAGTCAGCACCTGCGTGTGCTGGAAACTGAACAGGACGGCAGCAAGACTGCTGACAACATATATTCAGCACCTGCGTGTGCTGGAAGTGAGTAGTAGGACAGCAGCAAGACTGCTGACAAACACATATTCAGCACCTGCGTGTGCTGGAAGTGAGTAGGACAGCGGCAAAGACTGCTGACAACACAGTCGGCACCTGCGTGTGCTGGAAGTGAGTAAGAACAGCAGCAAGACTGCTGACAAAAACACAGTCGGCACCTGCGTGTGCTGGAAGTGAGTAGAACAGCAGCAAGTCTGCTGACAAACACAGTCGGCACCTGCGTGTGTGCTGGAAGTGAGTAGGGACAGCAGCAAAGAATGCTGACAACACAGTCGGCACCTGCGTGTGCTGGAAGTGAGTAGAACAGCAGCAAGTCTGCTGACAACACATATTCAGCACCTGCGTCTGCTGGAAGTGAGTAGGACAGCAGCAAGACTGCTGACAACACAGTCGGCACCTGCGTGTGCTGGAAGGTAATCTAGATCAGGCCTTAGACTCGGTAACATAAGATTCTCTGTAGCTCTATTATAACATTTTCTCAATCAAAGAAAAGATTAAGCTGTGTTTTTACTTTAGTTTAAACTTTGGTGGTAAAACTCGTAATAGCTTATTTTCCTAAAGTACCCAGTGGTGGTAATGGTATCTACCATTTCTTAATATTTCCTTTCGGACCCGTTAAACTTACACTAGGAAACACCCAATTACATAGGAAGATTTCTGATCGTCTGATGTCTGCCATAAGGAAGCTTATCCCTCCAGTTCTCCCGATTTTCATCCACCTTAAAAATGGTTGCAGACAGCTGGAGTTGTTTAATCTCAACAACTCGTCTATAAAACGATGCTGTAAACTTGAGTTTCGTTCGCCCTATTTCTCTATCAAGAAGGGATGCAGTAAATTGCTTTAGTTCTTGTTTCTTTAGATAAGTACGAACACTGATTAATACCGTAGGATACTTCCTCGTTCTAGAGTATGGTTTTCCGCTAGTATTGCACAAGTCTTAGTTCCATGGTTGTATTTCAAAACATGTACTTTGTGCTTCATTAGAACTATTAACTCTATTTCTTCAAAAATCTTTGTCTTGGTAACTAATTAAATTTTTAAAAAAGCAGTCTTGTATCTATTGATAACTTTTTCTTGTTTTCGTTTAACATAAGTATCGTACCATGTTGTGGAATTAAAAATAAGTGTTGGTTATCAGCTAACTCGAATTATATTTTTTTTTAGATACCAGTAGTCAGATGGGCAAAAAAGTAGCCTCAGGACGCTAGGTCTTCTGTACGTTATGTTTTATAGATTTATACATTCTAATTTAGTAAATAATAGGTTTGCACCCATGTTTAAATAATAGTAATATAAGGGACACAATATTGACAAAACAGGTTGGAGAGGATCTAAGTCCAGCTAATAGAAACCGAAAATGTAGTTCTAGTTACTATAAATTAACACTTCCTAGTGAATAAAAAGTTGTATTGCCTAAGTAACCCCACGGTTATCAAAAAGATCTATAAATGAAAGGGAATGTGTAATGGTTAAAAATATAATATTCAGAAAAACTGGAGTTTACCTTGTCAAAACAGAAAATATATTGGACAATGCCCTCAACCAACAATAATATTAATTTAAAACCAGTTAGCACATCTTAACATCATAACATAAGAGGAATGATAATTTCAATCTTGTATAAATTAAAAGCAAAACTAAGTGACACAAGGCTTGGAGCTGCAGAAAATCGATGGTCGGTATAAACGAAATCAAAATACAGAATCTGTTTATAATTTTTTTAAATCAAATTTGCTATCTTCAGAAGGAATACATTCCGATAAATAAAATGGGGCCTAAAAATTAAAAACAAAAACGAACCTTATCTTCTGAAGACGATATAAATGACTGCTGCGTTACTTCTTTAGTCGGTAGGGATTCCAACTTATTCAATACTGAGAATTAGCTTTATTGTATTAGTTGCAAGAAAGAAGAGATACCTCATTCATATCGACGAGGTAATGCTGAGGTCCGAAGCTAGGGTTGCACGTCACAAAGTGACTTTGTAACCACTCAGATTAGGCCTACGTGACCTCTCTCACTTCAAAGAAGGCAGTCCAAGGTTTCAAGGATAACTAGATTTAGCAAGCATGGGACTAGTGTCCTGTGTAACTTAAGGTTTCAGTCAGAACAAGAGGTCATCATTTTCTGACTAATTAAAGGTCGAAACCATATATTTATACAAACAGTACAAGGTTGAAGAACCCCGTGAACAGAAGAAATGCATGGCACAATTCAATAGCGAAATGCTTCTCTTTTATAACATTCACTTCAATTTCTTCGTGCAATTAATTCTTTTTCAAACATATTTACCTTAGTAAATTCCTTACAAAATATTTTATGAATGGAATACTGTATATTCCACGTGATATCATGAATGTGTAGTTCTCCTCCTCAAGCCAGGTGCATTTTTGTTCTCCACACATACAGGGTGTTTCGCAAGAAGCTAGCACAACTTCAGGACATGATAGTAGACACATAAACAACGAAATACGTTCATATGAGTAGATGTTCTATTTTCACTTAGTGCTTCTGTGCCTATATGTGTTTTTATTTTAAGAATCGTAACTCAGAAGCCGTTGGAGCAAATAACATGAAACTTAAGGTATTTTAAGCTAATTAAAGTGAAAATAAAAATAATAAATACCTATTATTACTTTCACAATGGGCGGCATTTAAAACTTTCCGGAGTTTATATCCCAAAAACTGTAATTATGTTTGTTTTTAACGTAAAAAGTTAAATAACAAACAATTAGGAGTTTTACTTAAAAATAAATTTCACGTGTAAGAAATCATAAACACTCGCCAACTAAAATTGATGTAATTATTTTATTTTCTCAATCGATATTAACAAATATTTTGATAATGTTACATTTTTAATAAGTTAGTCTTCTTGTAATGGTTACGTGGGATTAACGGTTTTTGGTATCAAAGTTTGAAATATTTAATACCACAATTTTGAAACGAAAAGTGATAATAGGTGTTTATTTTTTTAATTCTTAACTTAATTAGATAAACATAACCGCCAAGTTTCATGTTATTTGCTCCAACGGTTTTTGATATACGATTTTTAAAATAAAAACACCTATGAGCAGATAGGACATTAAACCAAGCGAGATAGGACATATGTCTATATGAACTTTTTCCTTTTTTGTGTCTACAATCACATCCTGAAGTTGTACCAACCTCTCACAAAACATCCTGCATACGATTTCAATGAAATAATAATAAAGGCTTAAAATAACCTTTCTTATCTAAGTATTTTATTTCTGAAAGTCTTAGAATACATTCTCATAAGAAATATACGCACACTTATAAAAATAATAAGGCCTATATCATTGTGTTGTATAATAAACCTGCATAACTAATCGAAAAGGGCCAAAGTACGTTTATTAATGCTACAAGTTTATATGTCATAAGTTATGTTTATTTACAGATCAGTAATACCTAATGCAGTAAAATTAATAATAACATGCTACACATCATTCAGTTAAAAAAAATAAATATGTCGGCGGGTGAGAAGTTAACAGAAGCTATAAACCAACAACATGGGCAATATAATGTTACTACAAGGGAATGAGAAAATACAACTTTGTTTGTGGTAGTACCCTTACCTAGGATTTCGCCTCGTATTGTCTGAACTTCAGATTATTAATTGCACAGGACCAAGCGCTCAGTAAACCTTAAACTTTCCCCATATCATCCTTTACTCAACTTTTTATGCTGAAGATAAAACACAACGAATTCAAAAAATACTGTAGAATATTTAAATATTAATCACTGAAAATGAAATAGAATAATAAAAACATAAATAGCTGTAGTCTTGTATATATATATATATATATATATATATATATATATATATATATATTATATTTATATTTATATATGTATATAAGATCCGGGTTCGAGTCCCGGCGGAGCGAGTACTTTTTGCGATTCAATGTTTATTGAAATTAAATAAGGCTATTGCCATTTATACAATTTAATGTATATATATATATATATATATATATATATATATTTCTACCTAGAAACTGATCGAATGTAAGTATATTAGTTATTAATTTTTTTTCCAAATTCATTATTCAGTTAAGATGTTGATTCAACCAGACATTGACTTTTCCTAATAAGTATGCATTGAGAGTAATAATCGTGAAGTACATTAATCTAATATAAATTAGTTTGCGTATTTTAAAACAAATTTAATTCAGGAATTCAACTTTAAATAAGCCAGAATAAAACATTACCAGGAAGTTTTATTTGATATATTTGTGTAAATAATTTAGAAAATAAAGAATTAAGTTAAATTAAAAATTAGGAATGTAACTACTTTTTCATGTCAGTGTAAAGCGAGTAGGTTTCTTATTAATGTCATAATTTGGACAACACGTCAAATGTCAACTCATATATGACTCAGAACCAAGCTAAGTTATTAATATGATGTAAGAATTATAAAAAAATTGACCCTTATTGATTACGTGTTAAAAAGGCATAGAGAATGTCCGTATATTTGGATTGTATACCAAATGTGTGTTTTTATGTGTGTGTACAGTAAGTTATGTCGGTTACTTAACAAACTGATATATTGCTTGCGACTAGTTTAAATTTGATATAAAATTCGGGAGGCCAGAAGTTAAGCTAACCTCAGTCCTGGTGTAGACTTGAGGAGTTGTTTCTTGGTTTACAAGATAAAGCTAAGTATTTCAGTTTTAACGTCAATGTTAAGGATGCTTTATTTGTTGTCCTTAGTAAACTTTATAACTTGAGTTCTTACTTTTTTATGTCCTTGACACTAATATTTTTATTGTTATTTCCGATTTATTAATGCAATTAAAGAAAGAATTAGTCTACAAGTCTATACTAATTCGTTCATTGTGATGAATAAACGAAAATAAAACTGTGGCTTTAAATAAGTGATGCACAGCCTGCAAAAATATATTTCTTTTCATATAGGGCTAGTGTTAGCCCTCTTTGGAAACAGACTGTACTCTTGATTGAAATCTGCCCAGATTTAAATTCCACCATTCTGTTGTTTACCTCCATATTGATCCAGCAACGCCTACGCCATCAGTCAGCGTTTAAATAAACTAGTTTAACAGTGTACTCTATTGTTTAAAAAAGTAAATTATGCAAAATATCCATACTAAAATTCCATTAAGTTATAACTATATATTATAAGTAAGCAAAACTGAAACAATAATTAAGAGATTTGTTTTTGACCTACGTGTAATGAAATGTATAAACTTGTTGATGCCTGATAGTTACGTCAATGTTCAAAGCCCTTAAAAGAACTTTTTTACCTTTAAAACGTTAAGCTTCCCGTTATGTCGTATTTTCTTAGGATAATCTCATCCCGGAGCATAAAATATGGTGGCTGCTTGTTAATGACAACCAACTGAACTATACAAGTCATAAGAATGTATACTGCCTACATGAGTGGCATTTAACAACTAATTAGAAGGAGAAATATGTCCAAATTGGGATTAATCCGAAACAGTTAAAACTATTTGACGCTTCTTAATTTCTTCAATGTGTTATCGTAATATATTGCTGCCATAAGAAGGAAAACAGTAGATCACGGCTGGACAGCATTCCCAAATAAATTAGTTAAAGTTTAGCAGATCCTGGAAAAATTTTCTAAATCTATTCAGAAGCCTCAGTCTACAGAGAGCGAGTTGGAAGACGAGATTGACGGCGGCCTGAGATCACAATGCATCGCTACTCCGCCGAGTACATCCGCCATCCCACTCTTGACAAGTGACTGTATAACATTTCCTAGAGCAAAGTGCCGTATTAAGCATTTCCTTGATTTTAAATGAAGGTTGAAACCACTGTTGACAGACCACTTTTAAACACGGCTCCATAAATAATTAATGATTAACAGGAATCGCTGTCTCTTCATTTATGTAAGCACATCGCAATAGAAAAATGGCTACTGCCTTTTACATACAAATTGATAGTCCATTTTATCGTGCAGACGAAAATATGATGCGTAAAAGTAGAATAATACTGGATCAAGAACTTCAAGTAGACTATGAAGCTTAAAGATATGTATCACTGACTTGCTTTATGTATTGCTATTTTAAAGGTACGATATGATCAGTGTAATCGCTCCCCTTGCAAAATCTATAATAGCTTCATCTTGAATCATAGAATTCTATAATGGAGGATGATCTTAACAATATGAAAGTACTTAATTTTTCCTTTATCCTTGGCCTTAATTAAATGTTGAATCAAGTGTATGTATGATGGCTGCTCATGCGGTTAGTATGATGTCTTTTAAATCCAGATTGCAACTTTGCGAAAGTATCTGGGGCTATTATGAATGACAATGTGGTTGGTTAACTTTATCTTAATAAGTTACAGATATCACACTCATGAATATGGGTTTTGGTCTAGGTTTGGAAAGGAAGGAAACAATGCAATTAATCTATTTCTGTGAGACCATCTCATATTTTCGTTATTACTCGTTCACTGATTTTGTTATTCTTCTTCGCCATAGAAAGAATCAACCTAAGGGAGGTATATTTATAGGTCTGAAATCAGTTTAGTATTTTTGTTTTAAAAATCATTACCACATTCACATGTCAGTAAACAAAATGGCTAATCTTGGCACAAAACCAATTTCGGTATATTATAAACTATATCCAATAAAAGGGTCCAATACTTTTGCAAGAAAACATAGATTATAATATTGTGGACCGACCCTACCTCCTCAAATGAATCAAGGTTAAATCTGGATAGAATATTAAACTTTCAAGGTGGTCAAATATCCTAAAAAAATCTCGTCAGAGTCAGTGTTTAATGGACTTTATGATATCCAGGTGGACGCTTAGTGTTTTAGTTATTGTTGAATACGTAGCTCATCAATGTGGTTGAATCTGACGAAGATATGTAGGAAAGTCAGCTTGAGAAAGGTGAAATCTTCAGCCAATACACAAGTGGAGGTCAGTAGTCTGAGAACGAGCGAGGTGCAAAAAACTCGATCATTTACAGTTAAAGAGGTTTCTGCGTGAAGTTGAAGACCAATCGATTTCTCCAGAGGACTGTTGGAAGTATATAAACTGAGATTACGGGCTTTTGTATCTCCGATAGGTTTGAACGGAAATAATTCAGCAGAGAACAACAAAAAACCGACTGAAAAATTAAAGTGGGAAGGACTGAGTCATGCATTAGCATTGCAAATTATTTTTTGATGAAAACAAGCAAACCAGTATTTAGCAATTGAATAATTCAATTCTCATTCAGTGTTTTTGTATTTATGTTAATCACTGTTTTATTACACATTATATTGGCAATGTAAATATATTATTGTTTCAATAATTACAAATGTTATCCATACTACTACTTTATAGTTTACGTATTAATGTCTGCACGATGAACAGCATACATATTTCGGTGACTAATTAAGGTAACTTTCTCCTGTTCTATAGTGAGGATCTTCTACAGGAGCATATATAGTGATTGATCTCCATTATATTTTTGGATGAAAACGCGGATTTTAATCAAACAAAACTAAACGCAATAGTTTCAGAAGACTAGTGCCAATTTGCAACTAAGAGGAAAATTATAGTTTTATATATTTACCCCTTTCGATGCTCTCCCATTCCGATATCTACCAAAAACTAGCGTAGCTATTCATCAATTTCTTTCTTAGAAAAAAAACCTTCTAATGATTTAAAAAATCAGGTCAGCGTGAGAGGTTTCGGATGACAGCGAGACTTATGAAATGTTTACAATTTTCAATTTAGATATAGAGTTTACTACATGTGAACCTTCAAACTCAATTTCAGCTATGCAAGTGAACTTATTCGAAAAGGGACGTGTTTCACTATATCCCAGCGCTTAAAGACAGAAACCTGATTTCGTCAGAAACAGTGATAAAAACATCGCGAAAACTATCGGCAAATGAAGCTCTGTATTGCCTAAATAAAATATAAAAATATT
>NW_025782265.1:0-35466 GCF_021130785.1 Homalodisca vitripennis
AACTGATAATGTGCAGATCACAACATTTCAACTGATAATGTGCAGATCACAAATTTCAACTCATAATGTGCAGATCACAACATTTCAACTGATAATGTGTAGATCACACATTTCAACTCATAATGTGCAGATCACACATTTCAACTCATAATGTGCAGATCCACAAATTTCAACTCATAATGTGCAGATTCACACATTTCAACTCATAATGTGCAGATCACACATTTCAACTCATAATGTGCAGATCACAAATTTCAACTGATAATGTGCAGATCACACATTTCAACTCATAATGTGCAGATCACAAATTTCAACTGATAATGTGCAGATCACACATTTCAACTGATAATGTGCAGATCACAAATTTCAACTCATAATGTGCAGATCACTACATTTCAACTCATAATGTGTAGATCACACATTTCAACTCATAATGTGCAGATCACACATTTCAACTCATAATGTGCAGATCACAAATTTCAACTTCATAATGTGCAGATCACACATTTTAACTGATAATGTGCAGATCACGAATTTTAATTCATAACGTGTAGATCACAATACTTCAACTGATAATGTGCACATACCACAAATTCCAACTCTATGTGGAGATCACATCTTCAACTGCTAATGTTTAGATCTCATATTTCAACTAACAATGTGCACATAAAATATTTTTGTAATTTAAAAGCTTAACAAAATCTTTGCCATTTTTACATGTAAAGATTGCCAGGTTATTTTTATTCCTTGCAATGCAGTTATTAATAATATAGGACCATTACACGAAACAAAATTATTGATACATACAAACAATGAAATTTCAAAAATCTAACTCAGCCCTTGGTCAGAATGAACTCATTCCAGACAACATCAACAGAATAGACAGCAAATACTGGATTCAGTGAACTCTCTTGACGGAAAGTAGCGATTTCACAAACTTCGTAATGAATTCTTGTAAGTTACAAAAGTATAGCAACATGCATGAAGACAATGGAAGGTTGGAGAAAAAGATGAGAAGCTAGCGAAAGAACCACATGGAGAAAAAGATGAGACTAAAAACTGTTGACAGTCTGCATTTTAAATCTGAGACAGTCTGGACTTACCTCTTGAGATGCTGCTTGTGTATGGCCTCGAAGCAGATGGGACACTTGTGCCAGGTCTTGTCGGACAGGGGCAAGATAGTGTAGGATGCAGGAGGTAGCAGTAGATGTGGCCGCACCTGGTCAATCTTGGCAGCTAACCGGAGAGTGCTCAAGCAGATCGGGCAGTGGACTGGCTTCTACACTTGGTACTCTCTGTTAACATTTCAAATCTGTCATTTTTATTAGAAAATACGATGGTACACGAAAGTGTTCTAATGTTAGTGTAAAGTTAAATCATTTTAAATATAAATTTAATGGAATTAAATCAATGAGCATTTCTATAAACTAGAAATATGGTTTTATTACTACATGTATTTACCTACATTATTTAAATTTATATGTAACTGTATATGTAACTTTAAACTATATGTATATACACATCGACCAACTGACAATGTATCTCCATTTGTATTCGGTTTTAAGCATTTTGAATAATGAATAAAGGTTATTCTTGTTTAAAATGCTACCTTTTACATAAAATTATGTTTTAACAAACAATTACAAAAAAACAGACCCCAATGTTGACTTACAACATTTATCAATATAATAGTCCTCAATTAACGCTGATTTTCATTCCTGATTGAAAATATTAGATATATAATATGTACATAATAGTATACACATAACGTTGTGTATAACTAATAATTTTCTTTTCTGTTAGGGAAGTACAATACAATTTGGAAAAATAAAGAGAAACAAACAATTACAAACTCAGTGCTACCATGGCGCACAATGAAGTCTAGCACTGTGGGTCAGAGGTCTGTGGTGCACAAACTTTCGGTACAGAGACCACGATTTTTCGGTACACAAGGATCGGTTTGGTACAGTAAAAAAGATGAAGAGAGAAACAGAGACTTTAATTTGAACCTTTTAACTTTGTTTATCTTTTGAGAGAAAAAACCTACGACTACCATGCTATTTCAGAGGAATTTGAAGAGGTTCAAGGAAAATGATATCTTTTTTAAAACTACAAATCATATCCTATACATTCTACTTGATAGAAATAGTAATAGAAAAATTATAAAATGTATCCAGAATATATTTCATTTCCATAATTTTTTTCATACACATCTGACAGCAGAAACAATGACAAAAGGGGAAATATCCATCCCTTTCTACAAACACTGCTAAAAAAATTAACAAACTGAAACTTAATATGATTCTAAAGAATAGGTTTACATTATGGAAGCTATCATAAAATACAATGGAAGTTATAATAAAATTAATTACATTTTTCAAACAAAATGGGATTCTAAAAAATAGGTTAGGCTATCATAAAATACAATGGAAGTTATAATAAAATTAATTACATTTTTCAAACAAAATGGGATTCTAAAAAATAGGTTAGGCTATCATGGAAGGTATAAAAACTTTTCTGAAAAAAAAAAGGATTGGAATCCCATAAGGGTTCACTTACAATTTGTTCAATAAAATCCCAATCGACCAAATGGTCTGGGTCTGCCAAATATGGAGTGTAATCAGCATTTGCTCTCACAACGAATTGGCAGCTGAAACAAACAAACATGACAATTTAACAGTTCTCCATTTGGCAACATAACGTAACTTAACTTGAAAATTCAATTCAATGTATTAAAAAAACTATAAAATATACCAGTAATCGTCTGAAATACAATTTTTATACTGCACACAATTTAAAAATATGGACAATCATTACTTAGGAGTGTGTAACAGGAGGAAGATTTGGACGTTCACAATATCAAAAACAAATTGTTACAAAAATTCATCTGAAATTGCTCACCATAGATCATACGGAGCAGTGTTTTGTGCAAGACTTGTACGAAGCCATGACCACCAGTCTTGATTACTGGCTGTTTCCAAAATTGAAATCTCTGCTCAAAGGAACCAGATTTAAAAACCGAATGAGACAATGAAGCTAATGGTGAACCTGAAGGCGGACTTTGTTAAATTTATTCTCGAAGTACAACACCTGTCCAAAGGAGAGTGTTTTGAAGGGGATTAAGTTTGGTCGTGATCGATAAAGCTTTTTTAATATAAAATTATTTAATACTTTCTGTACACCCCTTGTTCAGTGTTTATACAGATCTCTTTCAGTCATAGTGGTTGTGTGATCATCAGGCCCACATAAATATTTAGACTGATGTCTACATTTAGTTTTGAACTAAAAGTTTGAAATCCAAATTTCTTCACGGGAAGTAGGTGCAAGCCTATCTAGAGATACTTCCATATCTGGAAGCTCCACCACTTATATTTAAATTGATACTTGTATCATGGAAAAGCAAAAATGTATTCTTACAAGAGTGTTGCATTCATTGAGTTTTTGTAATTTAACTACCCGCAATTGAATGTTCTGTTAATATAAGTCGGCAAAATATGAAGGCTGCATTGAGTGATATTTTTCCCCTTTTGGTAGTTTCAATGTTGTCTTATTATAATTGTGCACCTAAATCCCTAAACCATGTTAATTCTACAAGTGGCACGCATCACACAAACAGTGCATTAGGCCGTTGTTCCTAAGTGTCAACATGCATATGCAGTACATTAACATATTTTAATATTACTTTAACTTTTAAAAGTTTAAAACATAATTCAATCACGATTACATTGAAATGCATGAAAAGAGGAAAAAAACCCACCTTCTCAAATGATTGGTTTTTTAACACTTCTCGAATGTAGCTTCCATAATTATACTGAACCAATATTTAGTTATGTAATGTAGCATATTAGGTAAATAACTAAAATTTACATCATAACAATGTATTATTTATATTTAATTTTACGTTCATTGTGTTGTAAGTAAAAGTTTTTTATTCGAACCCATGCACTGAAATATAAAAAATTAATTTTCTAAAGTAACAGCTGGCATTGATTAATTTCTTCCGTCAGGACACCCGAATTTTTATTAAATTACATTATATCATGTTAAAACCCGATAAACTACACATCTCTGAAAACAACATAATGGGATTAAATGTACATATTGGTAAGGACGATATACCTTAAAGCACGGCATACAGGAATATCAGTATTGTCTTATATTGGTTTATTGTGTACAAAGCATTACACAAAAGTGTCGCAAACGTGTCAAAATTCCAAATATATTGATTTATGACTTTCGGGAATCAAATTAGATTCTGTGTTAACGAGAAAAATTCATTAATAACCAATGCTATTCTTTTATCGACGTCTCATCTAACAAATATACGGCACGAAATGCAGGTACATTTGTAACGGCCAACCTACTTATACAGCGCTTTTACTACATGTAAAACGGTGTAACCACTACTGGCAGCTTTAACAAAATCTGGCCGTTATTTCTTCTTCTCCCAATAAACTGAAAATAAATCTACAGCCCATGGTAATAGTAAAGCCCAAGCCTAATTACCTTAAGTGCTATAAGGGTTAAAAATTATAATGAAAGTAAAAAATAATAAATTAACAAAACATGTTTTTCTGTTCTTTTGTGAGAAAAGTAATTTATAATGTAAGCTTTAGAAATATACATTAACAGGTACCCACTAAAGCAAGTTTGTGCCAATTGTAGGGTTAAATGAACATGATAATTTGTTGTTTGAAGCAGTATGGCAAAGAATATTGGTTGTACTTACTTGGCTTGCAAGAAATGTTCCTTGTTGTACTTGTGCTTTTGTGTGGACATGAGCCAACGGACTCCATACTGGTGGCTCGGCCGGGGACTGGGCCGGGCCGTCTCCCCTCTCGGAGCGTAGTGAAAGTTCAACAAGTGATTCAGATTCTGTTTCTTGCTGCCAGTCGAGTACAAAGAAACCCAATTCTGCCTCACATTCTTCTACCTGCAACACAAAATGTTCAAAAAATAAAGAACTGAGGATATAAAACAATTTAAATTAGGTCACAACAGTAGATGAGTCATTTTTCACATAAGTACACAATTTTTCAGTTAAAGAAAATTTTAAATTATGAAATTTTATTTTAAGGTTAAAAAAGGGATTGTTGAGTTTAGCTCCAGTTCACCTGACACCTGAGGTTGACAGATTCAAAGTTTTGTTACAAGTGTATGTTAAAACTGTTAATCATTATGTCTCATAACATAATAGATTTAATGAATGCTTACTTTTAAATTTATTAAGATAAGAAAACACAAGTAATTTTTTTACTGATTACACTGAAGTTCAAATAACTTTTCAATCAAAGTTGTCAGCTCTAATTAATGGAAAAAGTAGAGCAGAGCTATCTGGTGTCATTTTAAAAAAATCTTTTATTGCTTATCTACAACAAAAGTGATGCAATTCTTTGGCAGACCTAGGACTATAGTTGAATATATATTTGTTTAAAGATAATTCATTGTATTCTTTTAAAATGTATTATTTATATTTTACAATAAATAAGTAATGTAGTTTAGTTAATTGTCCAATACAAAATAATTTTTTATAAACAGAAATATACCTTTAAATGAAACTTGAGCATAACGACTGAACACAAAAGTGATATACTACTCTCTGTGGACAAATTTTCAACCATAAACAGTGTTTTTACTAAATTAGTTTTGTAAGAAAAGTGTGAAATTATTAGAACATATTAAAATAGAAAATGTACCAATTTTTATAGAAATATATTTTATATTAGAAAGATAAGTGGAGACTACCCCTTATTTACACCAAAGTTTAGAGCTTACTGTTGTCATTATCACAACAATATATAAAGATACAATAAAATCTTCAAAAAGTTAAAGCATGGTTAGTTAAAAAAAAAAAAAAAAAAAAAATAAGTAATGCAACTTTACTGTTTCAGTAGTTTCAGTTAAAATTTGTAATTTTTTTTAAAAGTGGGTGAAGTAAATAAAAGCTAGTATTTGCTAAAAACTAACCGGTTTCCCAGTATACTCTAGGTTTTAGGTGAATAAAAATGTTAGAAAATACTACCCCTAGTAAATTATTATGATTTCCGGACGGCTAGTATTTACTAAGCAGAACAGGTGAATAAACGTTAGTTTTGAACTAGAGAGAATATTCTTAATTTTCATCTAGCCTGTGAAAAAGATGCTAGCTTAATACTTTAATCGCTAAGATGGTGATTTTCATGGCAGTTCACAAAAGGAAAACGTACTCCGAACATAAGATAATTAGCAATTTCAAACAATTACCGAGTTTTGATGACCATAATATTGATTTTTTGGCTGATAAAAGTTTTTGCCGGAAGATGGAATGGAGACTCGAGTAGTGGCAATGTCATCATGACAGAACGTGGTAATTCTACTATGTTATTTCGCTGACCCAGGTAAGACTAAACCAACTTTCACTGTATGTATATGTCCCAATTTATGTATTTATATGCATCCTAATGCTTATTAGTTTGTAACATCCCCCTTAATGGTACAACAAATACTGTACAACTCCTTTATCTTGCTCAAATATGCTTATCCAAATAACTACTAATGGTAAATTAACAAAGCATAATTCTTTTCCAGTGTTCCAAATTGGAGTTGCTAATGACGCTGGTGTTCACTATAACACTGTGACCAAAACTGTACATTATGTACTGAATAAAATAATAGACGAGTTTCCGTCCAGTTTAGATGAGATGAACGAAAACTGCTCTTTTATGGCAAACCCATTTTTGTTTGCCTAAAGTTGTGGGGAGACTTACACTGTACTCACATTGAAATAATTAGAACTGTGAGTTTTCTATGTTTAACCCTTTTAACCCCGACGTCCGTACTATACGGACGTCGTAAAAATGGCGTCAACTCCCGACGTCCGTATAGTGCGGACGTGCACTTTTTATTACTTTACTGGCCACCTATTTCACCAAATGCTTTGAAATTTCACAGACTTGTACACAAAGATATTTTGCATCGAAATATATTAGTTTGTAATGGTTTGACTTCGTATTTTGTCAGTCTGTGACTGAGCAATTGCAGTTCGTCTCGACTGACTGCTCAAGCTTGTTGCAGACAGCTGTATATCACGTGGTTGTGAATATTCCGTTTTCTTAACAGTTTTAGGTTAAAGCAGTGTAAAGTACGGCAGTTAAAGTTTAGTTTATTATTTGTTTGATTTCAAAATGAGTAAAAGACATCGTTCAAAGTCTCCCGTAAGTGAAAATACACTAATTAGTAACCTAGTTGCAAATGGTGTGGATGTGATTAGTGACCCCAATTGTTTTGGTGACCACAAGTGCTAAAACATTTTGTAGTAATGTAAATATTGTTTTAAAACTTTTTAAATTTAGATTATGAACATTTTTAGTTATTTTGTCAGAAATAACTTTGGTTTTATGTTTATTTTAAGTACTGTGAATTTCAAAAGTCTTGTTACATTGCCTTGCCCAGAAATGGAAAAAAGAAAAATGTACACGGCTTTACAAAAATTGATGTTACTCCACTTGTAAATAAGGTAGGCCTATAATTTTTGTTTCCTTTTATTAAGGATTAAATATATCATAAAGTAAATGGGTATTTTTGTGTCAAATATTTTTTTATCTATATGGTTTCCATGATCAAAACTTGAAATGTTTTCATTTTTATTTATTTTATATATATATATATATATATATATGTATGTAAAAAAGTTTTCTTTCAAAATAATAATTTTATTTGTATATTTCTGTAAGCTACATGTATAAAGAAGTAAAACAAAAAAAGAATTACCTAAATATCTTAATAAATAACTGAGTTATGAATTTTTTACAAAACCCTTACATTTTGTCTGAAAATGGCTTGGGATTTCTGGCACATCACTTGATTGAATGGCCGGGGTTAAAAAGGGTTTAACCCATTGCGGATCGTGGAAAAACGGCGCGCGCGCGGGCCTTAGAGTACGAATTAATCCGTATTACAACGCAGCACCCGCAGTGTTTGCACGCCTACCTGCCTGCTTAGCGCGCTCGCTAATTAGGCCAGCGTATATAATTATACATGTTTTGTTTGTTTATGTTGTTATTTATGTTATATAAACATTATACAGATCATATTAGACAAGTATATTATACTAGAACAAATGTAAAAATACAGGTACATAACATTTTTACTTACGTTTTTTGCGTGTTGTAGCTGTTTGATATAGGACGGATCAAACGTTTTACACAATAAAAAAATGTTCTAATAAAACTGTCAATTCAAGAAACAACTAATCTAATATTTACAAAATATTGAGACTGTCTTTGTCTTAGTAGTGGATTTTGGTGTGATAGTCACGGAAACAATTATACGCGTGATAGAATCGTCTCCATCCTCAATAACACTATCGATATCACTTCCACTTTCTAATAATAGTCTATCTAATTCAGATGATCGTAAATTATCACCCATTTTATTTACGTACACGCACACGAGGCAAAGGAAAATCGAACGCCACGACTGTACGACTCAGACAAACAATTTGTCGCAAATAAAAACGTTATTGACCGATAACGAGGGGAGTATTTGTGGACAGGTACCAGAGATAAGATAGGAAGCCAGTCCAGGAAAACGGACTATAAATAATCTCCGAGACTTATTATAGCGATAAGCGTTCAAAACAAATGAGTCATCCGTACTACGTCATCCGCGTGAGGGTCACGTCATTGTGCTTTTGGTCCACGCCTCGCTCCGCGTCACCCTCACGTCGTTGATCCGCAATGGGTTAAGATAAGTATATAAACCGGAAGGGTTGTCCTGGCATAAATGTACAATATACACGCGATGGATCACAAAGGATTACAAGTGTTCCTGTGGAAGAGTCAAAGGTTCTACACAATGCAAGTATTTGGAAGAGGAGTGAGGTTAAAAGGTATTTTATCACATTAAGACGATGCTTATTGTATATTGGGGGATTCGGGCTATGGGATTTGTCCTTGGGTGATGACTCATTATTCTCAACCGATACAAGAATATGAGATATTTTAACTTGGTATATAAAAAAAGAACATTGAACGTGTATTTTGACAGATGAAAAGACAATTTTCAAAACTTGGAAACTGTGTTTGAGTAGCATTAGACAACGTACTAATAGTAATTATTTCTAGCTCGGTACTCCATAATGTGATGGAACATTTTAATGAAAGTTAGATATTGAAAATCAAGGAAGAAAATGAGCATTTGATTGACATTGAAGAACATAAAACTATGAGAAGAGCAACAACAAATGAAGCACCGTACACGTGCACTTTTACTTACAATACATACCACGCACAAGGAAAATACTAGGGGTTAGTTCTAACCTCTTAGAATATCCTATTGCAATCCAGATGGGCTTAGAATACACTAGTTAACCATTGTAAATTCTTATTCACTTTGTTTTCAGAAAGTGCTAAAACTATCTACTAAATAAAATGTTCTAATTTAATTCACTTTGCCCATTGTAAAAGAATTAAGAATCTGCGATTTGATATGCAGATTGGCCCACTTTTTAATAAGCATTTATAGATCTATAACTAGCAAATTATAAGTTGGATTTAATCACCTGGGCACTCTCCTTTCCACCTCCATAAAGCTGACCGCGAGGTCGAGGTCTCTTATCCATTGTCTTTCCTTTTTGGGGAGCTGGTTTTCGATTCTGGTCTGATCGGTACCCATTGCTGTTGGCTGGTTCCCTGCGCCGCGATGTCTTGCTGAACTGTTTGGAGACATCTGCAAAATATCACTTCTTAAGACCTATTTGAAGGTTAAAAACTTAATTTGAGTATAATTTACAGATTTAACCAGAAATGCAGTATGCACTGCTGATTGTAAAATGTAATTGGAAATACAAAAATTGTGTTTGAAAATTAACCCTGAAAGGATCTATAAGAGATTCTAAAATGTGCTTTGACTTTGTCGGTTTTACAGGGTGCACTTATAAATCTCATAAAACATCACTTATACACACTCTATGTATAAAGAGATATTATATCACAGTTTTTCTTGTTAAAATGGATAATGAAACCAACTCCTTAAGTTTAAATAAAAATAAAAATATTTATTTTGCAGCATACATTGTAACTATTATTTGACATGTGAAAAAATATTAATAAAATTAGACCTAGCCTATTCACATGAAAAACTAATGTTGTTTTAAAAATTCAAAATAGCTAAATTGTAAAAAAGAATTCTATTTAGCACAAAAATATATACTTAATGTTATGGGGTATGAAAAGAAGATTGTTATGATTAAAAAGAAAATTGCAAAATTTGAAAATTTTACCATTTTCAGTTACACAAAACAATGAGATAAGCTTAATAAAATTACTTTCATGCATGTTATGTTTTTTAGGGCAGAGTACGATAAGCAGACCCAGGTTTTATATTGATTAGCATATTCATCGATCCTTAATATTCATGTATCGAATACGAGTCTATTATCATAGTCATAACCACAATCATAGTTGAAATTAAAATAGTTAATATAATACACATAGTAATATAATCTTATAAATAATAAATGAGCTATAACAATCAAACAAAACAATTAGAACTGGAAATAGAAAAACATAAATAATGACGAAATAATAACACAGACATTTATAAGAGAAAATACTTAAATATGTGTAACTATTTATGTTTTCTCCTGAATAGCAATGATTAACCGCTTTCAAGAAGTTGTTGGAAGCATTATCTCTAGAAAACTGTACTTCTCTTTTGTACAAATACTACATTAAGCCGGTCGTCTGATATGCCACTTTTAAAACTTTGTTTCACGGTCCTCAACAGCTTTCGGCTGTGTTAGTGCCCATAAAAGACAACATGTTTATTGTATGAAAAAGTGTTTAAAGTTGGTACAAGTTAATTGTTATTCAAAAATTAGTATCAGTTCATTATATCACTAGTTATAATTACGTAACATCGTTTGTCAATATCAATATAAAAAACTGGATCCGCTTATCGTTTTCTACCAATTTTTTTACCTTTTCATGAAGTTAGCTAATATAGAAAGTGTATAAATTTTGTACTTCTAAATTAACAACAAAACTAAAAAGAAAATAATAATATAAAAACTTTTATTTTAGACTCAACGAAATCAGTCACATCAAATTCCATTAATAATAGAACTGGCTCAAGACTCGTGAGTCCTTCGTGTGTTCCCTTATTGCCAAAAGACTCATGTCAAGTCTTTTAAACGAAGTTTTTTAAAAATTTATTTATTTGCATCCAAATACAACTTAGCTTTTACAAGAAAATTCTTTAGGAAAAATTAAATTGTATATACTGTATTAAACTTTATAGTGATGTGTATTTTTAGTGTTTTTCCCCAATAAACAAATATTGTATTTTTGTATATGTTATTCTTTATTTTTTCCAACACTCTCCAGTAACCTAGAGTTTTGTTATGCCGGATCGGATGCAATTCCGGCTAGTCAGACTTAACGAGATTGCACTGTAACATATTTTGATAACCTAATCTAGACCTACAGTACTTACATCGCGTTATAACAAGTTGGCCACAATATCTAGATAAGTGGCCTCCAGATAATACCAAAGTACCAGATTTATCCATTAACTCATTGGCTTTTGATGTATAAATGTCTGCCACTGGTAATAGGCCTAATATTCTTATCAGTAAAATACAAATCTCAAGTATTGATCAATGTTACCAAGGTTAAAAAATTTAGCACTCCTCCATTCCCCCTATAAGATGCGTTATCAAACAATTTATAGCTGCAGTATAATATGTAGCCTCCATCACAATTGAATCATGATTATTGATTATAAATATTGATACTATTAAGTACCACATTTGACCTATAGATATTCATAATTAATCATTGTCCGCTGTTTTTATTTCATTTATGTACCAAGTAGGTTAGTGACATCGGCAAGACCAATGGCAATAAACATGCAATTATTGTCTCAAAGTGTATTTAAAAATTTTAATACAAACATTTAAATTTTTTTTTAACTGTTTACAAGATAATAATAATAGTTTGTAGTGAGGAGATGAAAACTATAATTAAAGGTGGAATTTAAATAATAGTGTTTCTGCAAATAAAAGTCAGAACAAACACATTGTTGCATAAAAGACACTTGAGAGGACTTTTATTTAACATTCTTAATTTGGTATATGACTATACCGAACATCATGTACTATTTTAGTTGAAATCAAACAACTATGACTTAAAAATTAATGGATGTAGTTTTGATGGCATCAGTACTCACAGAAAAGCCATTTCCAATTTGCTTAAGTAATGGTAAGTAAGTACTATACTGCTCAAAAATAGTGTAAATAAAATTTAGTTGTTTTATATAATCAGAAATAATAACATTTCTTTCATATATAAAAAGTATAGCTTAACTACAATACAATTTTAAAGGCCTAAAACATAATTCAGTTTGACGATAAGCGGGACCCGGTTTTTTATACTCGAAGAATGTAATCATCAATACCTAATATTCGCATCTCAAATTCTAGACTATCAATCGATATAAAAGTATCTATAGTCCTCAATAACAATCATATGTTTTAAATTAAAATATGGATTTAATATTTACAGTGATGAAACAAATTAATATAAGCAAAATTAGGGAAAAACTGAAGATGACCATATTTGCTCCTTTCACAGTTACAGTTTTATTATTATTATTATTATTTCAACGGCATCCGCCAATATAGGCTACAATAATTTCACAACATTTTCATGCAACTTAATATAACATCAACAAAATAAATAACAACTAATTAAATTACAGAAAGTAGTGATTATACAGTGGAATAATAAATAAGTATTAAGATTTGTGAAATAGTGTTACAATAGTGAAAAATCACAAACATCATCTCCAACTGATATTAAGGGGAAAAAAACTCTATCACTCATTACTGTTGCAGTCTCTTTTTAAGGTGTGCGATGCTGTCATAAACATATCACCATCGGAAGGAATGCTGTTTCCACGCCTGTGAAGTCGAGCAATAGGACCGTGATAGCTGTAATTGTTTGAGTGGTGGCAGGTTGAAAACATATTCCTGGATCTGGTTCCAGCAGGCACCAAGAGGGATATCCTACTCAGAAGCTCTGGTGAATCGATCGCCCCGTTGATAAGCTTGTGCAGGAAAATAATATCAAAACATTCTCCTTCTGCACTCCAGCGTAGGCAGAAGAAATTCCTGCTCAAGTGCGGGGACAGAGACCTCCCGATAGGCTGCACCTCTCCGGACTCCTTGAAGTCTGCAAAATTTGTTTTGAATACTCTGTAGTTTGTGAATATGAGATGCGTAATGAGGGGACCAAACAAGAGTACAATATTCCAGATTAGGCCGAACTAAAGCCTTATACAAGAGCAGTAGTGTCTCGTCACCGAACGTCCCTCTAGACATTCGAAAAATGAATCCTAGCATTTTGTTTGCCTTCAAGGATACCGCATCAATGTGTGCATCGGGTGACAAATTTGTAGTCAAACTTACTCCAAGGTCGTTTATCGAGGTCACTCGCTTGATGTCGCCGGATACAGTGTAATTGAAAGCAACAGGATTCTTCAGACGACAGAAGGTGATTGTAAGACATTTGGTTGAGTTAATGACCATCTTATTATCATCGCACCACTCAGCAATTAGGTTCAGATCACGTTGAAGATTGAGACAGTCATCACGAGAGTAAATTTCTTTGAATATCTTGAGGTCATCTGCGAAGAGGAGATATTCCGATGATAGGTGGCTGATGATGTCGTTGACAAACAAGTTGAAAAGAATAGGGCCAAGCTTGGACCCCTGTGGGACACCTGAGGTGGGAGGAAATTCTTCAGACAAATGGTTTCCAAGTTTGACCCTCAGCGAGCGTCCACTTAAATAGCTCTTGAACCATTCTAGAGAGAGTCCGCAGAAACCATATCCTTCGAGCTTGGAAATCAGAAGTGAGTGACTAATCTTGTCAAATGCCTTGGAAAGGTCTAAATAAATGCTGTCCACTTGATGTCTTCGATTAAACGCAGAAAGAATATAGTCTGTGTAGATGACAAGGTTGCTCTGGGTGGAACGACCCTTGCAAAACCCATGTTGTTGGGGGACAATGATACTCTTTATGTCATTAGATATCAATTCCAGCACTAAACCTTCCACAACCTTAGCCAAAGCAGGCTGGATGACGACTGGCCTGAAGCTGGTGACATCAGTAGCATTTGGTGTTTTAGGAATCGGCACAACATAACTGGACTTGAGTGCTGTGGGAAAGATGCCGTCCATAAATAGTCTGTTAAGTAAATTGGTGAGAGGCTTTGAAAGCTGAACGCTACATTTCTTGAGAACTATAGGTGGGATGAGATCAGGACCATTACCTTTGTTGACATCAAGTGACTCCAGCTCCTTCCGTACTCTTTCCTCACTTACATGGAAGCGATTTACATTGAAGTTGCTAGCAAAATGAAAGTCTAAAGTTGTGTCATCCCTGGGATTGAAAGTTGAGGCGAAGAAGCCAGCAAAAATAAGATTGCACATGACATGAGGGTCATCAGTAACTGTGTGTCATCAGTAAAAGTCAGACGAGTTGGGATAGACTGCGATTTCTGCATTTGCTTCACATAACTCCAAAAAGATTTTATATTGGAGGGTATAGAATACTCAATATGCCCAACGTATCTGTTAAAAACAATCCTTGGCCAGCAACTTGCACTGGGCCCTGGTATGAGAGAACCTCCAGTAGTCCTCAAATGACAATGAAGTCTTGTAGATCCTGTGCAGTTTCTTTTTTAAGATGATTAAATTTATCAGTTCTTTAGAAAACCAAATGGGAAACTTGGACAATCCAACCTTTTTCATGCAGGTGTTGTCCAAAATAATTTCTCTAAGTTCCTAATTCCTAAACAGTTGTTTCTTTCCCACAAAATTTCACATGATGGATTTTTCTGTATGAGTCCCAACATGTTGAAGCCACGTAAAACATGTCTTATCTTCCAAAGCAATGTCGTGTAGTTTTCTAAAATTGACTGCCATTTTTAATAATCAAATTATTATATGTAAAATTGAAATATTACCTTACGTGTATTATTTGAAAGTGTTTACAGCTGTTGATATAGATTATTTAAAAGTTATTTGTTCAAAATAATTAATCAGTATCGATTGATTATATCGGTAGTTATGATTAAGTAATATCGTTTGCCAATTTCGATATAAAAAACCGGGTCCGCTTATCGTACCCTACCCAAGAGCCATTTCACAGGCCTCTTTTTGCTGAAAACCAGATTTTGACTGTGTATAACTTGAATATATTTCAGTGCTTAACCCTCTCCCGCTCGCATTGTTTCCAGGCGCTAACGGTCCTTCTAACCTAAATTAATTCGCTCTGCCGGTCGCGCTCAGTAAAAATACGCGGTGCCTCAACTTACACACGTTCTGTCATTTTAATTAACTATAATTATATATATTCATTATTTTACTATATATTGGTTCAATGAAGTTGACTGTATGAGACCAGGGAGGGGGCACACGGACAGCTGGGCGCCGGTGGCGTGTGGTTGTTTGTTGCACAGTTACTTGGTGAAGGTCATTGTCTGGCTCACCGTCACTGCCACTGTGATCACTCCGAACTACATCCTCAATGCCACCAACCACTTCACAAGGCTCTGTTACATCACTACATTTACTTGAATCGTCGCAATTATTACCAAGTTAATACTGAGATCGATTTCACTGTCACGAAGTGTACGACTACAACCCGCCATTGTTTCCGCACAACTAATATAAATAGAAAAATAATGGAATAAATCTACTGTAGTAGTAAAGCGAATGGTCTCCTGATAGCAAGCAACCCGTAGTAATACAAAATATTGCTACTCGAGAGCAGCACTTATCGGCTCTAGTGGGTAAAGCAGTGCGTGCCGATCTGTGCCGTTTAAGCTGCAGTGGCTATGCGGTGGCCGTGCCGATTCATGCCTTGCGAGCGGGAGAGGGTTAATTGCAGTTAAGGGAAATGAACACGATTTTTGACAGTTAGTAATGTGCATAAACCTGTAACAAAAGTAACTAATTTTTTTGTGCCTAGGTATAGGCTTAGTAAAACTGCTAACAACTTCCCTCTTTCAGGAATGAAATATTTTAACATGCTGCCACAGATAACAAGAATTTTACCTAAAAAATAGATGTTTGAAAGTTGTAAAAGTCTGCCTCCTAGAAAACCCTTTTTACAGTATTCCTGAATTTTGTTAAGCAGATAACAATGTTATTAGATTACTTTAATTTGTAAAGCCGTTCCACCTGTCTTAAGGTAGGCTTTCTATTTTATATGTGCATGGATTTTTATTGCATAGACTGACTGAAACCTGCATGGTTTGTTTAAACTTGGCAGACTAAAATTATGACACAGCCTATTGTATTTTTATACCTAATAGGTTAATAAATCATTGTATCAAGCACATGTTAACTGTTTATAAATATAGTTTTTTTTTATTTAATGATGAGATTTAAAACCAGCATAACTAGGCCTAGGCCTATATTGTTATTTGACATACCTATTACTTGGTCCGACATTTTGTTTTTCAGTTTTTTTAGATGGTCATGAATAACATGACTTGATTATGTTGATGGCCATTTTTTATAAAATAGAACAGGATAATTTCATTTAAAATCAAGCAATAAAATAATACATTTTGAATGTTGACCTTTTGAGAGTTTTAATTTTAGGTGTGGAACTTGTTGGTTATTAAGAGCAGCCTTGGTGGGCTACCAGGACTAAACTGAGGCAAAATCAACTAGGCCATTGATGTTATTGAATAACAAAAATGAACCCTAGGTTATATTCATCCACACTTTACTCTTTTATCTAGGCCTAGATCCAATAAATTGAGTTTTATTTTATAACAAAAGTTTTACTAAAATCTAATTTCAAGGAAGTTTATCACTCTGATGAATTTGCGTTTCAGTTTCATGGTACCTAGGCTAGATGATTCAGCACACTGCTGATTCTGAAGGACAGCCATCATAACAAAATTGTTGCACAATTAGTACCCCCAAAATTTCTTACCTTTTTTGTTTTCAGTTCCAGTACCCTTGCTTGGGACTTGGACTGAACGATTGGAAGGTTTCTTGTCCATTGTTAACTCCTCTAACATCTACGAAAACTCTAGTGGAGAAAATCTCTCCGCATGGAGATGTGACGTTCAATTTCAGACCCGACATTTTTCAGCAGGCCATGATTACCAATACAAACAATAAAAACCACAAACGGTATAAATTAACACTTCAAATAGATAGAAAAGCTTTAAACACTTAAGACACGAAAAATTTAGAGAGCGTAAGCTCTCCCTTGTCGTCGAAAACGACGATATTACGAAAAGACGAAATCAGCTTCCGTCGCGTTAAAGGCGACGCCTAGGAATACAAAATGGCACCTCCTTCACAGAAATTTTACAAAATTATAGTGACCACTGCTATCTTGATTCTCAACAACTAATCCATGTTACTTCATAACATGCTATAACAAGTGCCTACAAAATATGCATAGTTTTCAAATCAAGCACATAGATTACCAAGTCTTAATTAAATATAATTTTCATAATAAATAAATATACCGTTTCAGTTTTCTTCAAATAAAATTGTTTTTTAAATGCAGAAACAGTGAAAATTTAGTTGCTTAAAAGGAATAACGATTTCAAAGAAGAATAATATGCTTAGAACTTTTAACAACTAAAAGTTTAACACTATAAACTATTTTACGTAAAAAATAGCAATACACTGTTGAGAAGGAAACAATAATAAATATATGAATTTAAATGGGATATTGTAATGTAATAAAGAAAGTGATATAAAACAATAAATAATACGGTGAGAAAAAAAAATTGTAACGATAGAGTCATTGCACTGTTAGAGAGAAAACCCAAAAATAAAGAAAAAGCCTAATTAAGCGGCAAAAAAAGCAATACCTACGTGAAACATGGAACAGCAGAAAAGATGAGCCAAGAGAATGGAAATGAAGTCTACATAATGTGAGTATACTCTTGAAAGCAGCTCCAGATAAACTGAACATGTCCAGAGTTACGGGAATGTACTGAATGTGCTGAACTCTAAGCATGGAACTGTTTGCCGCATAAAAAGAGGAAGTTACAACCTTAAAATTAGACAGGGATCAGCTGGTAACGACCGATGCATTGAAATTTACTTTCTCTGTTAGGGCAGGGCAGTCAAGTTCGGTATTGCTTAGACGGTGATGAAACGGTAGCTCTTAAATTCAACGTCTTGCACTGAATAAAGGTGTATTCAGAAGAGCAGAAACACCAAGACGAACACCAGCCAGTCTCAAAAAGGTCTCTGTATCTTCTATCAGGTAATGTTGATAAGGTGACCAGACAAAACTAAAGTGATCAACGTGAATTATGACGAATGTATAGTAGAGTAATTAAAGAGTGAAGGTCATTAACAGCCTTATTGCATATTTTCACATGCAGTTCCTGGTGAGATCAGCTATAAAGGTTTCTTCATGATCTTTGACAGATGTTCCTTTAAGAAGTGGATTTACTTTGGTAGAATATAAAGTTTCTAGTGTAGGCCTAAGCAAACAGAATTTTGTCCCCTCCCCCCTAAACCAATCATAGTACCAATAGTTTTACTATAATGAACTGTGGTAATAAATAAAGCATAGGACATAATTCAAGTTTTTAGTAGAAGAGACTCGCCATTATTTGAAGAATTTCCATTTGGAGCTATAATACAAGGTAAGAGTACGACACACCACATGTTAATTAATAGGCTTAGTTGAGTTTTCTTGCAAACTTTCAAATCTATAGCTCATTTTATTTTTTAGATGACCTGCGGGTAGATAGAAGGGACGGACAACCGCAAATAAATGTTTCCATCCCCTCCGGAAGGCAAAAGAGAACAGTGTCAGCCTACTGAGTCCAAGCCTTAAATGTTGCATAACCAAATCACATTGTAGGACATGCATCATCATAGATCACATTCTTGTGTATGTAAAAATAAAGTTTGAAACAAAATTTGGTACTTTGGGATTATACCGACCACACTAGTATGAAGAACACAAAAATAGAAATTTATAGAAACAAACATGATAGAACGAAAAAAACAACTCTTCAATTACAAAATTACAAACTTACAAGCATTTCCAGGTATTGTGATCGCTGTTATCTTATCTTTCTCGAGAATCCTGATTACGGCAGGCCGCGCGGCATCACGTGATTTGCACGGTACATAATTGCCTTTCCATTACAATTCAATTTATATTTCTGATTAGCCCCTCTAGAATTTGATATTTTACTGATAGGTACTATCTCGAGGGATGTTTTTCTTTCGTCGACATCAGCGCGGGGCAGCACCGAAGGTGCTGTCAATGCCCGCGCTGATGGCCGGAGGCACTCGCATTTTGGGTGGCGGAATGTGATCAAGAATAAAAACAAGTTTTTAGTGTTTTTTTAATAAAGAGTTTAGTTTGGTAAATGATTGTTTTTGTTGAATTTTTGTGTTTGGAGAAATGTAGAGGTAAAACACGGAAGTACAACAAAGCGATGCACCAGCTGAACGGGCGGCGAGACTGCAATCACGTTATCTACTAGACGCTCGACTTTGACCTCTGTCTGAGGATGGGGAGGGGTTTGCGATAAGACAATTCCTGTTTTATATTGACGAAATATTGTTCTACGCTAATCTAGTAAATCAGTAGAAACGAAATGTGAAATAACGATTCATGTCTGGGTGTGGTCGGTATAATCCCAAAGTACCCAAAATTTAAAGTCTACATATGAGTTGTTTCTTGAGATATCTTGCTACAAAATACATTTACTTCCATTTCCATTTTTGTTAATTAAAATAAGTTTCATAGCATTGTTCAAATAATAAAGGTTTTGGTGAGCTAAGGAAGTTACTACAACACAATAGTGCGCTAAAATCAAATCTTGTCACCGAGTTTTAACATTTACTTTCCAATCTATCTTTTTACTCCCTGAATAAGTTACATGTCGAAATCTCAAATGATTGGATTGTTTATTTACAAATTTATTTATACTTCTATGTTGTCATTGCCATTATGGTTACACACAAGACCAATATAAAAATATTCACTAACGCTCAGCTAAATCCCAAGGAGTGACGTTCACAATCATTTGAACAGTATTCCTCATACAGAAATGAAGTTTCGTGCATAATTTCAAGACTTTAATCCAGTTCGTTTCTTGAGAAATCGTGCGGACAGATGAATAGACAGTAATTACAATTTTTTCAGCCGCACGAGTAATAAACTTCGCCAATGACGTTTCGATGAAACTTGTTTTGTCCATGGCAGGATCATGTGGATGCCCCGAATCAAGAATGGTGAATAAGAGGGGAAATGTTTGCAGGCCATGATTTAGAAAATGCATGTACTTCTGATGATGGATAAGATGTAACAGGAGCGTTACAAAGATCCATTAACTATACGGGTAAAGAAAACGAATAAAATCATGCATGGGTTAAATTAATGTTTAAATTATTTGACAAAATATGTTTTAGATACACCTCAATCACCTACTAAGTTGGATTAAGTGAGTGTCCTTCCCTTACCTGAAGATGGCTCTCCACAGAAAATGAGAGAGATAAAAGTTCTAATTGTGATTGCAATCAAAACCTATTGCATCAAAACATCCCAATCACTATTATAACCGTTATTTCTCTTATTTTCTGTGAAGAACCACCTTCATTCAAGATATGGGCACTTATTTCATTCAACTCTTTCACTGTGGAGAAATGGATGGATTGCCTGTTATCAAATATTAATAAAGGGAACATTAGGAATAATAACAAAGAAAATAACCCCAAAAAGAAGACAGCATTACATTATCAAAAAGTTGGAAGCCTTCATTGTCATATTAAAAAGAAGACAGCATTACATTATCAAAAAGTTGGAAGCCTTCATTGTCATATTAAACACTAATTGGTTGTTTAGCCAATCACAAGATAACCTTTGATGACAGATGTGCATTTGGTTTAAACAATTAACCAATAGACAGAAGGTGGCTCTCAAAAGTGAGGCCAAAATGTTTAAGATTAGGCCTATAATTTGTGTTAGGTCCCCAGGTTAAGTGTTAGAGAGGGCTTCTTAGCCCTAACTTCGCCTGGTAAAATAAGACATTCTTTACTTTTACTTTTTTACTTTTACCTTTTTTTTACTTTTACTTTTTTTTTTACTTTTACTTTTTTTTTTACTTTTTTTTATAATTTGTGTCAGTAATGTTTCGGTGGTGTGAAACAATATACTAACCGATCATTTATACTGTGTTGAAATACTTCTTCAACACAATCTGAGTAAATTTAGGCCAGATTAAGTAACTAGTACTTCATGCATAGTTAGACTCTTCAGTATGCCCGACTCACTTAGCTGCCGGTTGTGTCTAAACTGTGTAGAGTGGGAAGCTATTGCTTGTGGTGTAACTAGGAATTGGCTTTGGAGGGAGGGGAATGACTGTGTTTGAAGAGAACACCACACCAATGGTTGTATGGAATTAATATAATTTAGAATACCTATATCAGATAAACCTAGTTTAAAGTAAAATATTTAACTACTGTATAAAAAACAGGTTGCTGTTTTATGATTATTATTTAATTTTTAAAGCTCTTGAGAGGGACTCTATCCCCCTTGGTTATGCCAGGCCGCATAGCATTATTCATGATTATAGCACAGTTATGCTTTGCAAATTGTGTATAAATGATTAGGCACTCATTTGTATTGCATTCATGACTACATGCTTTTTAATTATTTGAAAGCAGGGTGTTACCTCTAATTGATTATACTGCCCTTTAACACAATACATTTTCTTCTTTTTTAAACATAAATTTAACTGTTTCTACATTTGACATTTTTTAATTAGGCACTCTTTGATATGTGCCTAGTGACCAACATGGTCGAGAGTATAAGTAGAAATAATAGTCTGCATTGTTCAAAATTTTGAATAATTAAAATTTTCTATCAGTTCCTTAAGCTTAAAATTATAAAAGTTTCACAGTACCAGTGACCTAGATACAGCCACCTTGATTTATATAGAGAATATGACAAAACATGAGCAACGATTAAAGTTTCAATGGAAGTCCCTAACCACATCCCAGAGTGTGACACTCGTAAAGAACCAAAAAATGTCCCAGCATTTGAAAGAACATCAAACTAGTAAAAATATACCCGAATACTACAACAAAAATACGTGTGAACTTAGTTTCTATGAGTGTAGTCTATATAAAGAGACAATGCAGAAATCCTTTAGTTCAGGTAAGAAATATCCTGTCTGTAGATATAACTTGCATAGTTTGGAGTTACACATCTAGAAGAATTTTCTTTAAAGTTTGTTATTGACGAGGAATGATTTGAAGGGATATTAGGATTTGAAACATTTTACATCGTTGTATGTGAAGGGTCAGAGGGAAAGGTTTCCTTAAACAGGAATCAAGAGTAAAAAGTCGAGTTCTTTGGTCACCTACCGAAAATGGAACCAGGGGAAAAAAAAGGAAAAAAAAGAAAAAACCGGCATTAAAATACGAAACATTTGCAACCAGTTATATAAATAGCTGTAACAATAATATAAGGTTCCATTTTGCTACTTGAGACTATTTTGAAAGTTATTTTAGTTTTTTTTTACAATAAAACTGTTCTCTTTGTTTGAATAATTTATTTGACATTCCTCCTTTTTTCCTCCTAGAAACAAGAGTTAACCTACTATTTTTATTTGATCTAGATATAAAAGATATTTTTATGACTAGGGAGTTATATTAGTAGTAGTAGCAAACATTAGAGCGTCATATTAAAAAAACTAAGAAAATATGAACGTATCTGTGGGCATGAATGTATTAGATTTAGACAGTAAATCTCAATTCCTGAAAAATGTGAAAAATTGACATTCCCCCTTTTCCCCCCTGACCCTTCATGTTATAACAGTGTCTCACTTTCATTACTTAGGGTGTGACGTATTTTTTTGTGCTCCTGACTCCTGTGCTTGACATCTCTTTATTCTCAGTTTATTCTCTCCAGTCTGGAGTTCAAAGGTACCACCTTTAAGTGGTAGTAGTCTATTGCTGCACTTATTAGTTTATTAATGTATTAGGGGTTTTTCAAACCTGAAGAAAAGGGTAGATTTCAATCCTTGAAACATACTGGCTACTTTTTTGTAACATATAACGATGTCTGAATGTCCAAAATCCTACAAAAAAATCTACCCATCAAAATGATAGTTTCCTGCTTTTAAAATGAAACTAGCTGTTTCCCGCTGCTTCGCACGCTTTACGTAAGCCTTGGCCATGTATTTGCACTTCTGGTTCAAGTGCATGATATTCCTAACACCGATGTAGAGTTTGCCTTGTCACGATCAAGAAAATCTGTGTATGCTTATTATATAGCCATTATACACCTACATATATTTTATTATAAAGCGGTCTAACAGTCAAGCTTTAAGTTCAACCATATATTTATCATAAAGACAAACATATATTCTAACTTAGTGCCTTCAAATAGTCTTTGGCAAATTAATATACGTAACTGTCTCGTAATTGCAGTTTATAATGTGCAGGCGCTTTGAAAACTTTTATATATTGCAGCACCACCTCGTGGTGAGTTTTATAAATGAGTATAGCATATAAAACCTTCTCCGTTGAAAAGTACATACACATTCAAATTTTCATAATGATCGGTCAAATAGTGTACGATTCCATAAAGGACAAACACACAAACATTCATTTTTATATATATATATAGATTACTAGTTGCTGATTTTCTGTCACCTTTAAATTGTTGAAATCTAAATATTTAAAGCATAATTGGATGGGTTTCAATTAATAAAACAAATCATTACATGTGGTAGTTTAATGAACATTATGTTACATTCAATTATGTAATTTATTACTTAGGAATATGTGACAAACATCTAGGCAACTTAATACGTAATTTTACATTTTACGAGTTATCTTACATTTCATGCTTGATGATTTCATACATTATAAAAACGCAATATTATTTACAACATTATAAATCACAACTATTTTACAATACGATTACATACAATTATTTTATTTGGACATTAAAGCTTAAAATTAAAAACACAGCCAAACGTTTGGTATTAAATACGTTAAGACATTACAAGCTAAAAAGTTAAATACTTTCATACAGGTTTTACAAATTGGCAGCACTGTGATATATGATTATAACGATAAATAAATGACAGCAAGGCTGTTGTGATTATTATGACAATTATAAACTATAAACAATTTTTTAATTTGATTTATTTTTGCACTATGATTTGAAGAGCTATTTTTATTATTAACAAAATTACAACACCATAATAAATACAGAACTGAACAAATATTTAAATTAATAAGTTGTTACTATGATATTGTTCAAAAATTTTTGTAAAACTATGAAATGTAGATGATATAATCAATATAATATATATATATATATAAGTAGATATGAATGTGAGGGTTCTGGCTCACTTTTGGGACAGACAGAAAATCAAGGGAAAATACTGTTTAAAGGACAATAAAACGAATCTGTAAAATCAAACAGTATGCCGATTCTAGCTCACTTTTGGGACAGTCAGAAAATCAACGTAAAATACTGTTTAAAGGACAATAAACTAATCTGTAACTCACGAATGAAAAATTAACCGAATCTATAGCTGTTTTACTGTTCAATGTTTGCTTCTACATTTATAAGCTGTTTTAATGAAAAAATCCAGAAATCTTAATGAAAAATCTATAAACGGAAAATAATGAAATTTGCTAACATTCGCTCAACAGAAAATAAGACGATTTTTACTGAATTTCTTTAATATCGTTCTTAATCACATCATAGGCTAAAAATTTCTCAGAAACCACAACCACATAACAAATCGCGTTTGTAACAGCATTTTGAAAATCCATATTGATAATTATATCGTTCTTTGAACTAGAAATATTTGTCAAACCCTTTGTTGTATCAATGACATAAATGGGTCTATTTGCTATAAATTCTTTGGGGTTGTAATACATTTCCATATTTTTGTAGTAAACTTTCTTAAAATCTTGATACATCTGATACATGATTCTGAAAAGACCACCGGAAATGTTTAAATTTTGTAATTCATCTGGATAATAAGAACCGTTCAATTTTACTCTGATATTTTTTACATCCAAACTATCAAACTTTGAAGGATTTTTTTCTTGATTATTCTGTCTATCTGTTTGAAAACCAATGATAACGAACTTGGGATTGAAGATATTTCTATAAATATTTGTGATATCGAACGAATAAGTTGTTCCGGAAATACCTTTTTGTTCAATACATTGCCAATCTAGAAAATTAAACGTGATGTTTTGAGATTTTATAATTTCATCAATCAACCTAATTTTACTCGTGGTTTTGTAATCAATCATCGGAACTCTAATGAAAAACTCGTTAATTGTAATTTTGCCATCAACAGGCATAACATTTCCAGTTGCAGTCTTCAGAATCACATCATCGTCTTCTGCTCTTATAAAACTTAGATAAAATCCTCCTTTATAGATCGGAATAGTAACATTTTCAAAAAATCCTAAGCCGAAATGTGCTAAATCACCGACCGCTTCAAATTGTCCAAATTTAAAAGTTGATTCAAAACTGTTTGAAAATACATCACTTTTTGAATACGAAATAGTTCCTTTAATTGTGCTTAATTGGCCACAGTTTTCGACTTCTTCTATCAATTTATTGTGTTTTCTTACTTCAATCTTAGAAAATAAAAACGGTATAAAATTATCGATTAATCTAACATTATCAGTTCCAAGATATGCTTGACCATCTTGTTTTGTTAAAGTTCCAGAAATATAAAACTGGAAGTTAGACGAGCAAAAGTTATCTCCAAAATCAATATTAAACTCAGTTCTTTTATTCGGTTCATTCAAATGTTGTTTACTAATTGGATAGAAATTTTTAAACTCCGCCCTTTCAATATCACTAGCATACTTTCTGTAGTCCACCATTTAATAAGAGAAAATTTAGAAATTTTAAACATCGTGTATCATTTTTTCATCGATCTAATGTACGTTTTTATAAGAAAAGATATAAATTTTAGTAAAATAATTAAAAAGATTAGAGTCATTTTTAATGATCTACTTCGTCATATTCAGGATTCTCTTCCTTAAATTTTGCGATCTCGGTCACATATTTCAATAAAATCTGCACAGGATAGTAACCGCTATCTATAATATTATTCCAATCAACTGTATCTTTATTTTCATCCAAAAACTTTATACTCAAGTGTTGATAGAGACAAAGAACAGACATATGATCTTTTAATTGATAATGTATATTTTCTTGAATGAACTCTGATGATAAAGTTTGATATTTAGCAATGTTATACCAATTCAATTTGTTTACGTATAATCTCATCATATCTTCGGATAATTCATATTTTTGAGAAATATCATCCCAATGTTCTTTTTTCAAATCTCTTTCGTGTTGCATGATAAAAAGATCGAAAGCACTGTAATGTCCCGCCATCTCTATTTATTAAGAAAAAATTTCAAAAATCAAGTTTTTATAAATTGGCTCTTTTTTGAGTTACATTCAGCACATTTTCCAGAAATTCTCTTATCTCCGTTAATGTTTGCATAGTATTTTATATCGTTTGTGGCAGTTTTCTCTTTGCACCTCACACAGTATATGAGCGCCATTTATATAAGGAAAATTAGTCATCGTAACCACCTAATCCATTAAATCTGTTATCAATATTTTCAAAAGTTTTATTAACACCTTCTTTAAATTTATTAAAGTTTTCTTCTAGTTTATTTACTTTATCGAGATATAAAAGAGTATCGATCATCTATACTTTTAAGTAATTCATTATTATGTGTTATTTGCTCATTTAAACGTGTACCAAAATCTTCAAAAAAGTTTATTTTCTCATTGAAATGTGTATCAAAATCTTCCAGAATTTTGTTAATTACTTCACCAACTAATACATTAACACTATTTTTATATGTATTAAAGTTTTCTTCTAGTTTATTTACTTTATCAAGTAATTCACCAACATCGTCTACTGATCTTCTATTTCTGGCTTCTAACTTGTCATAGACTTCTGTTGTAAAATCTTTAACATGCTGTTTATGATTCTCATAATTTTGTTTTAGTTCATTAAACATTTTAATAGGATCTTCTAATTGAATCATTACAACAACATCAAATGGATTAATTCCTTTACTAACACCGCTAATTCTTTTTCCTTTAAAATCTAAGGCATTTTTAACATTCGGATCATGTAAATCAACAATATCGATGTTTTCTGATAATTTTAGAGGTTTTAAAATTTGTTCTTTAACAAACAACATCATGTTTGTCAATACCAGGTCGAACACCGACAATTCTTTTTTTATTAGCCAAACTAACATAATTCTTTTCAACTTTGATCGCTTCAGTAATTTTATCAGATTTTTCGATATGAGACATTAAATTGGTAAATAATTTTTTTACACCATCATCAACTTCTTTTTCCAATGTTTTTTATTTTATCAGCAACTTCATTTGAACTCATGAAATTTGCAAGTTTGTTATCATATTCTGCTTTAAAATCTTCAATCTCGACAGCAAACATATCTGAATCTGGAAGGTTTTGTAATAAATTTTCTAACTTGTTATCAAACTCATTCCTCAAACTATCAAAATTCAAACTATTATCTACATTTTGAATAATTTGTGTTCCAAACACGTCAAAAATATTTCGTGAATCCATATTTATTAAGCAATAATTTGTTGACAACTTCTTTAAAATCTTTACCATTACTCAGTTCATTCAAAACAAAAAATACACAAATGTCCACAAATTGGGGGATCGTTATAGTCTTGAATCTGAGAGTCATTGTAGTAGACGCTTGATTTTTTCAAATATTTGATCAATTCTATCGGCGGTTTGTCCTCAATTCTTCCATACGAATCAAAATAACAGGCATTCTTATCATTCTTATAATAACAAACCCAATGCGTTCCACTTCCCATAATCGAGTCTAAATTCACAATTCCACATTCAAATTTCTTAACTTTTTCAGGTAATGTATCGCGCATAAAAATTCCTCTAAAATGTTTAATGTTTTTGCAGATTTCTTCCAATTCTCCGAATGTTAAGGGTTCAAATTTTTTTTCCGATGTTTGATTTCACGTAATTCAAAGTTTTTTCATCTAATATAGATCCTGTAACATCTTCCAACTCTTTATCTAACCAATTTAAAATGTTTCGAACAATAGGAATCACATCTTTTTTAACGATTGGAGCAGCTTTACGAACATAAGGAACAACATTTTTAACAACTGGAATATTTTCTCCAAAATCTAATAAATCTTTCAAAAGTCCACCATTTTTGAGTTCTTTCAACTGATTATAAGAAAATTCTATTCTGGTTCCTTTATTGTTTTTCTTATGTTTTTCGAGTTTATTGTATTGTCTATTTGTTAAAAATATCTTATCTTCGCCATTGTTTAGTTGATCTATTTTAAATTGAATACTAACGGGTATTTTTTTCTTAAAGGCGGATTTTATTTTTTCTTTCTGATTTTTGCTGAAATTTACATTCACCTCCATTTATATAGTTAAAATTTCAAGTTCTCTTCGATTCCCATTCCTAGTTTTCTCTTCAAAAACATTGCTCCAGCTGTTGGAAGCGCAACAAATCTTTCACCTAAACTAGCATCTTTTGATAAAAATCTATCCATTGCCTTATCTTGCAAAACTTTATCTGCGATATGTCTGGAATTTGTGTCTCTATGTTTTGCATAAAAAATATCGTGTTCCATAGCAGCTTGATCTAATTTATTTATACCAGGATCTCCTCTTTTTAGTCTTTTTTCGAGTTTTGTGCCAGGCCCCAGATACTGATAAGTTGGTACGTGTAATTCAAAAGGTAAATTGTTGATAAAATCATTCAAAAGTCCACTACCCTCAATCATAGATGAACTTATTGCCGGCAAAAAAACTCGTTTTAAATATTTAATTCCATCAGGTTTTTCAATCATTTCATCAAGTTTGTTCGAAATAAAATCTTTAATCGCTTTCTTTTCGTTCAAAAAATTGTTGTTTCCAGCCTTTTCTTGAGCATAAATATAATTAATAATTCCATCGAGTTTTGTCAAATCGTCGATATATCTGTACTCAATCTTATTATCACTGTATTTTCTTATACCAGATCCTTCGATTCGTTTTTCCCAAATTGGTTTAATCAAATTGAGATATTTTTTACCTTTACTTGACTTTGGTTTCTTAGTTGATGGATCATTATTTTTGTAAATTGAATCAGATTTCCATAAAATTTCAGTATACTTTTTCAAGTCTTCTTCAGAATATAAACCGTCTTTTGGAACATCAGTGCCTGTTAATAATCTCCATAAACCCTGAGTACCTTCGTACATTTTTTCATTAATAACTATGTCATTATGCTCAAAATTCACGGGCAAATTTCCAATCATAAAACTTTTCTTTTTTCTGTCCCAATACAAACCAAATTTATCATCCTTTGCTCTAGGAAGAAATTTTTTACCAATTTCACCAATTATTATATCCGTTGTTCCAGGACTTATTGGTTCAACTATGGTAGAGTCTTCAATGATTCGAGGTCTAAATGGTGTTGAAGATGGTAATTTTGGCAATTCAAAACTCAGATTCTGGTATCGAAATATCAGCAAATTGTCGTACAACTGGAACCAAATTCATCAAATTTTGATTATCGCTTAAAACATTTTCAATTTTGCCCTCAACATTTTTTATTGCAGATGTTACAGGTTGATTAATTTTTTGAATAAATTCTTGTTCTTTTTCATCAATTCGAATCTGTTCTTTAAATTTCTTTGATTAATTTCTTTTCTATTTGATCAAGTTTTTTTGCTTCTTCAGAAGTTACGTTCGCCATTTATTTAGGAAAATTTTGAAACGTGGAACGTGGAAACGTGAACACGAAACGTGAAACACGGAACGTAAAACGTGAACGTGGAACGTAAAAACGTGAACGTGGAACGTAAAAACGTGAACGTGGAACGTAAAACGTGAACGTGGAACGTGAACACGGAACGTAAAACGTGAACGTGGAACGTAAAAACGTGAACGTGGAACGTAAAAACGTGAACGTGGAACGTAAAACGTGAACGTAAAACGTGAACGTGGAACGTAAAAAAACGTGAACGTGGAACGTGAACACGAAACGAGAACACGAAACGTGGAACGTTAAAACGTGAACGTGAAACATGAACGTGAAACATGAACGTGAACGTGGAACGTGAACGTAAAAACATGAAAACAACTAGATTATCACACGTTTATATTAGAAAATTTATTCAGATATTTACCATTTTTAGGCTTCAAAGTTAAATTAATAGTTAAAAATCCATAGTCTTCTTTCCAAATTTTATCACATAATTCATTAAAGTGGTTTAAAAACTCATATCAGATCCCACATAATTGTTGTAAATCTTTCTCGAATAGTGATCGTCTTGCTTAAAAACACACAACATATTCAAATTATTTCTAATAACTTGTTTATCAACCTTTGAAAAGCATTGGGAAAGATAGATACAAGATATGTTTTTGTGACGAGACATTACGAAATATTCCTTAATAACGTCCTGATTTTCCAAAATACAATCATCAAAAACGATTAACGAATTGGGTTTACATTCGCTTAACGGAACTATGTCCTCAGAAGCATTATAAAAATGTGATATTTTTTTGTTTAAGTTTTCTCAATATTTTCAAATCTTTCTTGTAATTTTTTATAGGCGTCTTGTTCTAAAGATTTACTAAAAACATACAAATTGGAATAAGGAATCAACCTATTGTAGATAAAATTCAATAATAAAGTTGTTTTTCCACATCCACTTGAACCAACAATTAACAATCTGATTGGTTGATCTTTCTTATTTTCTTCAAACGTTTGAAGTTTTATCTGATCTTTTTGCTTTAAAAAATTTCTCCATTTAAATAGAAGATTTTCATCTTGAAGCAACGCTTGCGAAAATGAAGCTGTTCAAGTTGACTTCAGAAAGCTCTAAATTAGTTTTAAACTTGGAACATCCTATACACTTAGAGGAAGAATCAAATTATTTTATCGGTTTTAAGCGGTTTTTATTCTGACAATTTTGTAATAAATATTAGTGAAAGTTCTCCTTATTGTATAGGATTTAGTGAGAAGAACATAACAAAATATTATGGTTTAAACAAAGGATATTATACCTTCGATCAAATAAAAAATTCCCTTAAAAATTATCTGAAAACATTCAAACAATCAGATAAATCTTTAAACTTTGACGAAAACAAGTTTGAAATGCAAAAAAAATTATCTCTCTAATAAAATTCAAATAAAATCACCAGTAAGAATAATGTTTTCAGCAATTATTGTAGATTTGTTAGGGTTTGTTCAAGAAACTATTGAGCCAAATCAGGTATATTTAGGAAATAAAACGCCAAAATTTAGACCGTTCGATGTAATTGAAGTGCACTGCAATCTCGTTGAACCTAGTTTTGAAAATCATACCGAACATTTACACAAAGAATCTGAAATTTTGTACACTTTTTTCCCAAATGTTGCTTATGGATCAAAAATCAGTGAAAAACCAAATGAAATCGATTATATTCCAATTAGAAAAAATATTAAAAGAATTCAAAAAATCGTTTCTGACTATTCAAGACTCTGAGGGAAATTTATTAAATAATGAGAGTAAAACAACAATATATTTAAGATTGAAAAAGGAATAAAAATGAGTTGATAATGATGATAAATACCAATACTTTTATCTAAAAGATAAGGTAGCCCTCGAGGGCCACCTCACAAATATTCACAAAAAATACGAATAAAGACAATGTTAAAGAAAAATACAAAAAAAGCTTTGAAAACATAGATTCTGACAAGGGTATCGAATCGCGACTCTTACAAAAATTACATCCAGACACTATTTTCATCAATGAATTTGGCCTTTATTCTCTAAATAAAAATTACTAGTTAAATTTCTTTTCTATCTAAATGGAGTCACTTGTAGGCCTACTCAATAATCAACTCAAATTCAATAACACAAATATCTTAACGATTGTAGACGAAAACAATGTGATCTGGTTTAAAGCGAAAGATGTTGCAGAAATTTTAGAATATGAAAAACACTAGACAAGCAATCATACTAAACGTTGATGATGATGATAAATCAATGTTTAAAGACATAAATCAAGGGGGTCTATTGAATAGACTACCTTTAAACTTTCAAAATAACACTGTTTTCGTTAATGAATCTGGACTTTATTCTTTAATTTTGAGATCTAATAAGCCAGAATCGAAATTGTTTAAAAAGTGGGTTACAAAAGAAGTTTTGCCAAGTATTCGTAAATTTGGTGAGTACAAACTTGAAAACAAGATTAAATATTTAGAGGACAAAGTTAAGCACTTGCAAATTAAAGATGAAATCAAAACTGAAATAATTGCAAAACAAAGTGTAAAAATTGACTTAATGAAACCAGATCTTGTTTGTAAAGATTTTGATAAGAAAAAACACCATGTTTTTGTGTTAATTAAGAAGAATCACATGTGGGAATGGCCTTATTACGTTATCAGAGCTCAAAAGAGAGAAATACCGAAAAGATTGAAAGAACTTGAAATTGATTACCCAGAAATGGAAATTTTATTAAGACATGGAGATCCAAATAGTATAAATCTCTACAACCAAATGAAAGAATCTTTGAATATTTTATACAACGGAAATCATTTTACTACAAATATGGCAGAATCTCGACTGATTTATAGAATATCTAAATTACACGATGAAAATGTTAAACATTCGAATTATGATAGTTTGTTTGTAAATGTCTTTTAAGACTATAGAAATGTTTGAATTTCTCTTCCGCATACGCAAAGAACTGGTCTAGCAAAGATTTGTTTAGCACAATCTTTACAATATGCTTGTTTGTTGTCTTTACTATAATGCCAATTGTTAAATTCAGAAATATTCTTAACTATTTTACAACGTGTGCATTCTTTCTCTTCTAAAGTTAATTTTTCCATTTTATCATATAATTCTTTTCTATATTTCTTATTACAATCTTTACAATAATAGTATAATCCATCTTTGGTATTCTTATTTTTAGAAAATTCTTCAAAAAGTCTAAATTCTTGACATATTGTACACTTCTTTTGGGCCTCCATTTATATAGAAAAAATTACAGCTTTGACTTTCTCAATTCATATTCGTAAAACACTTCCGGTTATTTCTCAATTTTCAAAGTTTCCAAGTTTATTTAATTCGTCTAATATATCAGATTTTGCTTCATTTTTATAGCCATAAGGTACTGTATCGATCTTATTTTCTAGAACGATTCTCTTATCATCTTTAGCGTTCAGTGCCAGCTTGTTTATGGTAACTGTGTACAATTCATGTTTATAGCTTTTTATTACAGTCATCTCCCTAAATTTCTTCTTTATCTTCGAACCAAACATCTCTTCAAGTTTTCGATATTTATTGTTTTATTTACAACGCTTCTCTTAATTCCTTTACACCTAACTGGATTTTTGTCTAGATATTTGTTACGAGTACATCTTTGATCTTAAACCACAAAAATTCTTCTAAAAACTTCGCTGTTCAATTCGTCTTTGAATTTTCCTATGACTTTCTTATTTTTAGTAGTGAAACATTCATGATCTTTTGGATAATCGCTCGTATCAAAGTCCTCTATATTTTCTTTAATAATTTTAAAGGGATCTCGTTTCAATTCTAGGAAATAACTGTCTGTATCCATGTAACACAGATTCAAATCTGGATCAAACTTCTTTAATTTGTTGTAATAAAACTCGTACATTAGCAATTTTGAGAGGTCGAGAACTGAAAATCCTATGTAAATCGGTTTGTTAAATTTAACCTTTTGTTTGTACATGTGACTCGCTATACAGTTGTCGTCAAAGATGTTTAAAGCATTTGAAATTTGTTTTCTTAGCTTGTTTCATTGAAAATTCTTCATTTCCTAGTCTAATATCACATCTGTTTCTCACATTTTCCATAGATTTTCCAAAAACAGAGTTGTTCATCAGCTTGTAAAAATCTTTCTCAAAGTTCGCTTGTAGCTTTGGTTCTCATACTAGTATTAAAATCAATGTAATCTTTCATAAAAGGCTTCTGATCGAATGCAATAACTCTATTTCACATGTTTTAACACCATTCCTTGTTCCAGATAGAATTTCAAATTTCTCGAATGAACAACATATTCAGTTTTATCCAGTAGAGTTGTGCAAAGTTTGTTGTTATAATGTTCTGGAGCAAGAGGCAAATCTTTATGATTTTCATGTAAATTCTTCGGATATTCTAGATCGACTTCGAGAATATAGCCATAATCTTCGTCGCCAGTGAGTTCCAAAATTGTTTCTTTCCATTCTGCTGTTGTATACGTTTTAGGATCCATCCACTTGATTTCGTTATATGGTAAATTTTGCATAAGTCCATACCCATAAAGGTTGTTTGCATCGACGTACAACAAATAGTTTTCGGGCTTTGTCTTATCAAAATCTTTTAAATATTTGTTATTTGCTTTCACATATCGTTTAATACATTGAGAAATGCCTCCGCGAATACCTTTTTCGATCATCAAATACATGTTATAATCACTAATTAATTGTAATTCTATCTGCGTTAATTTTAACATAGCATCCCAAGCAAGACTGGGAGCTGTTAAATAGTGTGCTGGATCAAGCTTATAGCAATTCAAACAAATGTTTCTGAAATTTTCAAAGATATCAGCGAGCAATAGAACATCTTGAATGTTATAGAGATCGGAGTAATTTCCTAGATTTTTTACTTTTAATTTTGTTCCATACATTTAAGTAGTGTTGAAAATCTTTCTCAGATATGCTCTCATCTGTCAAAAGTGAATAGAAATCTTGAATTCTCAATTCTTCTGTGTAATCAAGTTTTTCAATACTGTCGATAAATTCATAGGGAAATATTCCTTTTCCAGATAGAATTTTAAAGATTTCTTCTTCGTCATTTGGTTGTCTATCTAGAATTGCGTTCAGACCATCTTGTATAAAATGATTTGTATGTTTGAAATCATCTTTTTTGAGGTTTTTAGCTAACTTTTCTATAGACGATGCCATAAATCTGAACGTATCTACGAAAGAAAACTTGATGAACTTTCTTGGTTTTATCATCTTCAAACTTCATATCCATATCCTGAATTTACTGAATAATTTATATATTTCTCATCGGTGTTTGCAATCAAATCAACATTACCATACTGTTTTGCCAACTCTTTTACGTACAAATGAGTATCATAACATGACATATTGTGACAGAAAACTGGAATATTCTGAGGAAATTTGAGATTCAAGTTACAAGATAAATGAGACTGAACCTCTCTAAATTTACCTGTTAAATGACAATGATCTCGTACTTTTTTTCTTGTTTGATTATCAAAACCCTCACATTCACAAATATGACAAAGACTAGAATTTTGGTACGCTAATTCTTCTTCTTCGGTCAATTTCATAGGTATTTTATTCCTTAGAAT
>NW_025782266.1:0-28977 GCF_021130785.1 Homalodisca vitripennis
CATTACACACGACGTACTGCCCCCTGTCACCGCTAGCAACACGACCTGCCGCCATATATTTGTGGGAAAAAAGGTTGGGAAGCCGCGGGGTCCACCAGTGCCAGGGCACACAACGCCGGTTTTGGGCTTAGTACCACGCTTCACTGCCACTGTCCAAACCGCTAGCCCTAATACCTCCCGGACCATATATGTTTTTGAATAAAAGTGTGAGGCGCCGGGGGGCACACCAGGTACTGCACTAAAAACCGGTCTCCAATCTAGTACACACATTTTTATGCACGACACACCGCTAGCTTTCCAGCCTGCCTTTACCAATTGTTTATAAGAAAAGAAGTGTTGAGGGCCCCCGGGGTGCACACCATGTCAATGGGGACTACAACACTTGGGCTCAGGATCCTTTAGTACACCACGCACGCCACGTCCACACCGCTAGCACAGCACGACCTGCCTTTTACCACGTTTTGTGAGACACGAAATGTACAGGCCGCCCGGCCACACCATTTTACGGCACTACAAACCCGGTCCCCCGGACCTCATACACACACGTCAATGCACTTTCACAACCGCTAGCAAAGCACGCCCGCCTGGACCCTTTGTTTGTGTGATAAAGAGTGGGAGGCCGCGTTCGTACACAAAGTTACAACCAACTACGAAAACCCTCCTTAGGATTCATCCACTTGCCCCGACCCCCCCCACTGTCACACCACTAGCACGAGCATGACCTGCCTATAATAAATATGTTTGTGAGATATGGAGATGTGGATGCCGCCCGGGATGCACACCAGTGTAAATTAGCACTACAATACCAGGTCTCAGCTCTCAGTACACACGACTGTTACTGACAATGTCACACCGCTAGCACCGCACGACCTGTACTGGGCCATAATATATTTGTAAGATAAGAGACGAGTGGAGGCCGCCGGGCTTCCCACCATTAGCACTGGGACAACAACAACGCCGGATTTAGGATCCTCTGTACACACACTGTCAACGCCACTGTCCACACGGCTAGCACAGCACGACGCTCCCTGGACCACGTCATCGTTTGTAAGACAAGAGAATGTGCAGGCCGCCGGGCTGCCCACCATTGTCACTGGCGGCACACTACAACACCATCTCAGTATCTCAACACACGACTGCATTTCCCCCTGACACACCGCTAGCACAGCACTATCTGCCTGGACCATATATATTTTGTAAGATAAGAGAGAAGTGAGAGGGCCGCCGGGCTGCACACCCAAGCACTGGTCACTGACAACGCCGTCTCAGACCTCAGTACACCACGACTGTCAAGCCAGCTGGTCACAGTAAAACCGCAAGCATACCATCGAACCTGCCTAGACCATATATGTTTGTCTGAGATAAGAGAGTGTGGAGGCCGCCAGGCTGCACACCAGTGTTACTCTGGGCACTTCAACACCCGTTCTCCAGAATCTTAGTACACACGACATGTCAATGGTCACTGACACAAACCCCGCTAGCATAGCCATTGCATGGTGGCCTTGCGTTGACCATGATATGTATGGTAAGATGAAGAGAGTAATGGAGGCCGCCGGGCTCATCCAGTATACTGGCAATAAAACATCGGGTCATAGAGATCTCAGCTCACACGACAGTCACTAACCACTGACATACACCGCTAGCATACCCACGACCTCTCGCCTGGATCCATAATGTTTGTAAGATAAGAGAGTGTAGAGGCCGCTGGGGTGCACACACCAATGTGACTGGGCACTACATCACTGTTCTCAGATATCAAGTAACATACGACTGTCACTGCCACTAGCCCACCGCTAGCATACACTGGGACCTGCCTCGGACCATCATATGTTTGTAAAAATAAGAGAGTGTTAACGCCGCTGGACTGCACACCAGTGTACTGTGCAAACTACAACACCGTTTTTAGGATCTCAGTACACACGACTGTCACTGCACCTGACACACCCGCTAGCATACTAAACGACCTGCCTGCACCATATATTTTGTGCGATAAAGAGAAAGTGTGGAAGCCGCGGGCTGCACACCAGTGTCACTGGGCCACTACAAACGCCGGTTCAGTAACTCAGTACAAGCACGACTGTCACTGCCACTTTCACCCACCGCTAGCACAGTAAAAGACCTGCCTAGAACCATATATGTTTGTGAGATAAGAGATTGTTAGAGCATTCCGGGCCAGCACAATCCAGTGTCACTGACACTATAAAAGACCGTCTCACAGGATCTCAGTACAACACACGATTTTTCACTGCTACTGACACACTGCTAGCTTACCACGACCAGCCTTGACCATATATATTTTTAAGGAAAAGAGAGAGTGGAGGCCGCCGGGCTGCACAGCCAGTAGTCACTGGTCACTTACAACACAGGTCCTCAGGACCTCAGTAACACAACGACTGTCACTTGCCACTGTCCCACACACGCTAGCACACCACGACCTGCCTGGACTATATATGTGTTTGTGTGATAAGAGATTGTGAAAAAGGCCGCCGCTCTGCACGACCAACATTGTCACTGGGCACAACCAACTACACACTGTCTTTAGTGATCCACAGTCCCACTTAGCCTGACCAACTTGCTACTGTCACACCACTAGCACAGAAAACGACCTGCCTAAGACCATATATGTTTGTAAGATAAGAGAGTGTGGAAGGCCGCCGGGCTGCACACCAGTGTCACTTGATCACTACAATACGCCGGTCTCAGGATCTCAAGTACACACGACTGTCACTGCCACGTGTCATCAGGCAACCGCTAGCATATCCACGACCTGCATTGACCATATATATTTGTAAAGAAGAACGAGTGTGGAGGCCGCCGGGCTCGGTCACAACAGTGTGACTGGGCACTAACAAACGACAGCACGGTTCTTCAGGATCACAGGTAACACACGACAGCCTGTCCACTGCCATACTGTCACACCGTCTAGCATAGAAAACGACCTTGCCTACAAGGACCAAATATGTTTGTAAGAATAAGAGAAACAGAGAGTAGTGGAAAGGGCCACCCCTGCACACCAGTGTCACGTAGGCACAGTACAAACGACTGTCCACTAGACCACTGTCACATGCCGGCTAGCATACCACGCCTGCCATGGAATATATGATTATTGTAAGATAAGAGTAGAGTGTGAGGCCGCCGGGCTGCACACGAGTTATAATTCAAACAGGGCACGTACAATCACCGAACTCAGGACCTCAGTACACACGACTGTTGACTGCAACGAAGACACAGCCGCTAGCAGTACCACGTCCTGCCCTGGACCATATATGTTTTTTGTAAGGATAAGAGGAGTAGTGGAGGCCACCGGCCCTGCACACTACGTGTCACTGTGGGCATCAGTACACACGACTGCCCACTGCCACTGTCACACCGCTAGCATACCACGACCTGCCCTGGAATATATTTTGTTTGTAAGAGATAAGAGAGTGTTGGAAGCCGTCTGGCTGCACACCAGTGACACTGTGGGCACTACGAACAAACCAGTTTTTAGCATCTCAGTACATATCGACTGTAACGTGCCATTGACCACACCCGCTATGCATACCACGACCTGCCTGGACCATATATATATTTGTAAGATAAGAGAGTGTGGAAGCCTGCCACGGCCCTGCACACTACTGTCCACTGGGCAGGATCGTCAGTACACACGACTGTGCACTGCTACTAGTCACACCCGATAGCCTAATACCAACGACCTGCCTGGACTATATTTGTTATGTTAAGATAAGAGAGTGTCGAGAGCCGTACGGACTGCACGACACAGTGTTCCACTGTGGCACTACAAACACCGGTTTTTAGAATCTCAGTACACACGACTGAGTACATTGCCACTGTCACAGCCACGGCTAGCACAGCACGACTCCCTGGACATACGTGTTTGTAATAACACGAGAATGTGCAGGCCGCCGGGCTGCACAACCAGTGTCACTATGCACTACAACACCGTCTCAGGATCTCAGAAAACACACGACTGTCACTTGCCACGACACTCCGCTAGCATACCACGACCTGCCAGGACCATATATGTTTGTAAGATGAGATAGTGTAAGAGGCCGCGCCGTCTGGCACACCAGTGTCACTGGGCACTACCATACACCGTCTCTAGGATCCCAGTACACACGGACTGTCCTGGCCACTGAAACACGACACCGATGCATACCACGACCTGCCCGTGACCAATATTAATGATTTGTAGAGATTAAGGCGAGTTGGTGGAGGCCGCCGGGCCTGCACACGCAGAGTCACTGGCATTATAGCACCGGCTTCAGGATCTCCGTACCCCACGACTGTACACTGCCACTGTCACACTGATTTGCATACCACGACCTGCCTGGACCAAGTGGTAGTGAGAACAACGAGAATGAGTGGAGCTGGCGCCAGAGGCGGCACAACAAGTGGGACTGGGCACTACAACACCGTTCCCTCAGGGAATCTCAGTACACACGACTGTATTTCCACAGCCACTTGTCACACCGCTAGCACAGCATACCACGAACCCTGCCTGGACCAATATATGTATGATAAAGATAAGAGAGGGAGGATGGCCGGGCCGGACTGCACCACTACTGTCACCTGGCACATACAACACCAGTCCTCAAGATCTCAGTACAAACGACTGTCACAGCAACTGTCACAACACCACTAGCACAGCATGACCATTGCCAATAATAAATATGGGTTTTTTGTGAGATATGAAGTGTGGAGGCGCACCCGGGATGCACACCAGGTAAAGAGCACTACGACAACCGGTTTTTAGGATCTCTGTACACACGAACTGTCATCTGCTTTGCTGGTACACACTGCGCTAGCATACCACGACCTGCCTGGACTATTATTTGTTGTACGATAAGAGAAGTGTCGAGGCGGTCGGACTGCACACCAGTGTCCACTGGGCACTACAACACCGGTTATATAGCATCTCAGTACACCGACTGTCTGTCACTGCCTTGACACACCCGCTAGCATACCACGCACCTGCCTGGACCATATATCTTTGTGAGATAAGAGAGTGTGGAAGCCGCCGGGCTGCACAACAGTAACAACCAACTACAGCACTGTCTTTAGGATCACAGTACCAGTGACTTGACCACGCCACTGTCACACACCGCTATCACAGCATAACCCCGACCTGCCTGGACATAAATTTGTTTGTAAGATAAGAGATAGAGGGAGGCCGCCGGGCTGCACACGTGTATAACTGGCACTACAACGCCGATAGTCAGGACCTCAGTACACACGACTGTCACTGCCACAGACACACCGCTAGCATATACCACGACCTGCTCAGGGACCAAATATATGTTTGTAAGTAAGAGAGTGTGGAGGTATGCCGGGCTTGCACACCAGTGTCACTGCATCACTACAACACTTGTCTCAGGATCTCAGTACACACGACTGTTCACTGCCACTGTCACACCGCTAGCACAGCACGACCTGCCTGGACCACTTTGTTTGTAAGTAGACACGATAAGTAGTGTCTAGGCCGCCGGGCTGCACACCAGTGTCACTGAGCACTACAACGACCGGTCCCCTCAGGATCTCAGTACACACGACTGTCACTGCCACTGTCACATAACCGCTAGCACACCACGACCTGCCTGGACCATATATATGTTTGTAAGATAAGCGAGAGAAGTGGAGGCCGCCGGGCGGCACACCAGTAGCACTGGGCACTACAACGCCGGTCTCAGCATCTCAGTACACACGACTGTCAATGCCACCGTCACACCGCTAGCATACCACGACCTGCCTGGACCATATATATTTGTAAGATAAGAGAGTGTGGAGGCCGCCGGCCTGCACACTACTGTCACTGGGCACAGTACCCACGACTGTCACTGCTACTGTCACACCGCTAGCATACCACGACGTGCCTGGACTATATTTGTTTTGTAAGATAAGAGAGTGTGGAGGGCCGCCGGACTGCACACCGGTGTGACTGGGCACTACAACACCGGTTTTAGGATCTCAGTACACACGACTGTCACTGCCACTGACACACCTGCTAGCACACTACGACCTGCCTGGACCATGTGTTTGTGAGATAAGAATGTGTAGAGGCCGCCGGCCTGCACACTAGTGTCACTGGGCAAGTACATACGACTGTCACTGCTACTGTCACAAAACCAAAACAAATACCGCTAGCATACCACGACGTGCCTAGAACTATATTTGTTTTGTAAGATAAGAGAGTGTAGAGGCCGCCGGGCCTGCACACAGTAGCACTGGGCACTTAACACTACAACACCGGTTTTAGGGTCTCAGTACACACGACTGTCACTGCCACTGACACACCGCTAGCATACTACGACCTGCCTGGACCATAATATGTTTGTAAAATAAGAGAGTGTAGAGGCCGCCCGGACTGCACACCAGTGTCACTGGGCACTACAACGCTGGTCTCAGGACCTCAGTACACACGACTGTCAATGCCAAAGTCACACCGCTAGCACAGCACGACCTGCCTGGACCATGTGTTTGTGAGATAAGAAATGTGTGGAGGCCGCCGGCTGCACACAGTGTCACTGGGCAGAGTACATACGACTGTCACTGCCACTGAAACACCGATGGCATACCACGACCTGCCTGGACCATATATGTTTGAGAGATAAGAAATGGGTGGAGGCTGCCGGGCTGCACACCAGTGTCACTGGGCACTACAACACCGGTCTCTGGATCTCAGTACACATGACTGTCACTGCCACTGACACAACCGTTTGCATACAACGACCTGCCTGGACCATATATGTGTGTAAGATAAGAGAGTGTAGAGGCCGCCGGGCTGCACACCAGTTTCACTGGGCACTACAACACCAGTCTCAAGATCTCAGTACATACGACTGTCACTGCCACTGTCACACAGCTAGCACATGCAGCAACGACCTGCATGGACCACGTGTTTGTGAGACACGAGAATGAACAGGCCGCCGGGCTGCACACCAGTGTCACTGGGCACTACAACATTGGTTCAGGATCTTAGTACACACGACTGTCACTGCCACTGTCACACCACACCACTAGCACAGCATGACCTGCCTAGAATATATATGTTTGTGAGATAAGCGAGAGTGTGGAGGCCACCGGGATGCACACCAGTGTAAAGAGCACTACAATACCGGTCTCAGGATCTCAGTACACACGACTGTTAAATGACAATGTCACACCGCTTAGCACAGCACGACCTGTCTGGGACCATATATATTTGTAAGATAAGAGAGAGTGGAGGCCGCCGGGCTTCCCACCAGTAGCACTGGGCACTACAACGCCGGTTTTAGGATCTCAGTACACACGACTTTCACTGCCACTGTCACACGGCTAGCACAGCACGTTTTCTCCCTGGACCACGAGTTTGTAAGACACGAGAATGTGCAGGACCGCCGGGCTGCACACCAGTGTCACTGGGCACTACAACACCGGTCTCAGGATCTCAGTACACACGACTGTCACTGCCACTGTCGTCACACCCGCTGGCATACCACGACCTGCCTGGCTCCATATATGTTGTGAAAAGATAAGAGAGTGTGGAGGCCGCCGGGCTGCACACCAGTAGCACTGGGCCCTACAACGCCGGTCTCAGGACCTCAGTACAACACGACTGTCACTGCCACTGTCTCACGGCTAGCACAGCACGACCTCCCTGGACCACGTGTTTTGTAAGACACGAGAATGTGCAGAGGCCGCCGGGCTGCACAACAGTGTCACAATGCACTACAACCCCGGTCTCAGGATCTCAGTACACACGACTGTTCACTGCCACTGACACAGACACCGCTAAGCATACCACGACCTGCCTGGACTATATTTATTTGGTAAGATAAGAGAGTGTGGAGGCCGTCGGACTGCACACCTGTATCACTGGGCACTACAAGCACCGGTCTCAGGATCTCAGTACGCGCACGACTGTCACTGCTACTGACACACCGCTAGCAGCATACCATGACCTCCCTGAACCATATATGTTTGTGTGATAAGAGAGTATGGAAGCCGCCGGGCTGCACTAACAGTGTGACTGGGCACTACGACACCGGTTTTAGGATCTCTGTACATACGACTGTCACTGTCACTGGTACACATCCCGCTAGCATACTACGACCTGCCTGGACAATATATGTTTGTGAGATAAGAGAGTGTGGAGGCCGCCGGGCTGCACACCAGTGTCACTGGCACTACAACACCCGGTCTCAGGATCTCAGTACACACGACTGTCACTGCTACTGACACACCGATGGCATACTACGACCTGGCTGGACCATATATGTGTGTAAGATAAGAGAGTGTAGAGGCCGCCGGGCTGCACACCAGTTTCACTGGGCACTACAACACCAGTCTCAAGATCTCAGTACATACGACTGTCACTGCCACTGTCACACAGCTAGCACAGCACGACCTGCATGGACCACGTGTTTTGTGAGACACGAGAATGAACAGGCCGCCGGGCTGCACACCAGTGTCACTGGGCACTACAACATTGGTTCAGGATCTTAGTACACACGACTGTCACTGCCACTGTCACACCACTAGCACAGCATGACCTGCCTAGAATATATATGTTTTGTGAGATATGAGAGTGTGGAGGCCACGCCGGGATGCACACCAGTGTAAAGAGCACTACAATACCGGTCTCAGGATCTCAGTACACACGACTGTTAATGACAATGTCCACACCGCTAGCACAGCACGACCTGTCTGGGCCATATATATTTGTAAGATAAGAGAGAGTGGAGGCCGCCGGGCTTCCCACCAGTAGCACTGGGCACTACAACGCCGGTTTTAGGATCTCAGTACACACGACTTTCACTGCCACTGTCACACGGCTAGCACAGCACGTTCTCCCTGGACCACGAGTTTTGTAAGACACGAGAATGTGCAGGACGCCGGGCTGCACACCAGTGTCACTGGGCACTACAACACCGGTCTCAGGATCTCAGTACACACGACTGTCACTGCCACTGTCACACCGCTGGCACAGCACGACCTGCGTGCTCCATATATAATTGTAAGATAAGAGAGAGAGGAGGCCGCCGGGCTGCACACCAGTAGCACTGGGCCCTACAACGCCGGTCTCAGGACCTCAGTACACACGACTGTCACTGCCACTGTCTCACGGCTAGCACAGCACGACCTCCCTGGACCACGTGTTTGTAAGACACGAGAATGTGCAGGCCGCCGGGCTGCACAACAGTGTCACTATGCACTACAAACCCCGGTCTCAGGATCTCAGTACACACGACTGTCACTGCCACTGACACACCGCTAGCATACCACGACCTGCCTGGACTATATTTATTTGTAAGATAAGAGAGTGTGGAGGCCGTCGGACTGCACACCTGTATCACTGGGCACTACAGCAACCGGTCTCAGGATCTCAGTACGCACGACTGTCACTGCTACTGACACACACCGCTAGCATACCATGACCTCCCTGAACCATATATGTTTGTGTGATAAGAGAGTATGGAAGCCGCCGGGCTGCACAACAGTGTGACTGGGCACTACGACACCGGTTTTAGGATCTCTGTACATAACGACTGTCACTGTCACTGGTACACACACACCGCTAGCATACTACGACCTGCCTGGACAATATATGTTTGTGAGATAAGAGAGTGTGGAGGCCGCCGGGCTGCACACCAGTGTCACTGGGCACTACAACACCGGTCTCAGGATCTCAGTACAACACGACTGTCACTGCTACTGACACACACACCGATGGCATACTACGACCTGGCTGGACCATATATTTTTGTGCGATAAGAGAGTGTGGAGGCCGCCGGGCTGCACACCAGTGTCACTGGGCACTACAACACCGGTCTCAGGATCTCAGTACACACGACTGTCACTGCCACTGTCACACATCGCTAGCACAGCACGACCTGCCTGCTCCATATATATTTGTAAGATAAGAGAGAGAGGAGGCCGCCGGGCTGCACACCAGGAGCACTGGGCACTACAACGCCGGTCTCAGGACCTCAGTACACACGACTGTCAATGCCACCGTCACACCGCTAGCATACCACGACCTGCCTGGACCATATATGTTTGTAAAATAGAGAGTGTAAGAGGCCGCCGGACTGCACACCAGTGTCCACTGGGCACTACAACGCTGGTCTCAGGACCTCAGTACACACGACTGTCAATGCCCAAAGTCACACCGCTAGCACAGCACGACCTGCCTGGACCATGTGTTTGTGAGATATAAATGTGTGGAGGCCGCCGGCTTGCACACTAGTGTCACTGGGCAGAGTACATACGACTGTCACTGCCACTGAAACACCGATGGCATACCACGACCTGCCTGGACCATATATGTTTGAGAGATAAGAATGGGTGGAGGCTGCCGGGCTGCACACCAGTGTCACTGGGCACTACAACACCGGTCCTCTGGATCTCAGTACACACGACTGTCACTGCCACTGACACACCGTTTGCATACAACGACCTGCCTGGACCATATATGTGTGTAAGATAAGAGAGTGTAGAGGCCGCCGGGCTGCACACCAGTTTCACTGGGCACTACAACACCAGTCTCAAGATCTCAGTACATACGACTGTCACTGCCACTGTCACACAGCTAGCACAGCACGACCTGCATGGACCACGTGTTTGTGAGACACGAGAATGAACAGGCCGCCGGGCTGCACACCAGTGTCACTGGGCACTACAACATTGGTTCAGGATCTTAGTACACACGACTGTCACTGCCACTGTCACACCACTAGCACAGCATGACCTGCCTAGAATATATATGTTTGGTGAGATATGAGAGTGTGGAGGCCACCGGGATGCACACCAGTGTAAAGAGCACTACAATACCGGTCTCAGGATCTCAGTACACACGACTGTTAATGACAATGTCACACCGCTAGCACAGCACGACCTGTCCTGGGCCATATATATTTGTAAGATAAGAGAGAGTGGAGGCCCGCCGGGCTTCCCACCAGTAGCACTGGGCACTACAACGCCGGTTTTAGGATCTCAGTACACACGACTTTCACTGCCACTGTCACACGGCTAGCACAGCAACGTTCTCCCTGGACCACGTGTTTGTAAGACACGAGAATGTGCAGGACGCCGGGCTGCACACCAGTGTCACTGGGCACTACAACACCGGTCTCAGGATCTCAGTACACACGACTGTCACTGCCACTGTCACACCGCTGGCACAGCACGACCTGCGTGCTCCATATATAATTGTAAGATAAGAGAGAGAGGAGGCCGCCGGGCTGCACACCAGTAGCACTGGGCCCTACAACGCCGGTCTCAGGACCTCAGTACACACGACTGTCACTGCCACTGTCTCACGGCTAGCACAGCACGACCTCCCTGGACCACGTGTTTGTAAGACACGAGAATGTGCAGGCCGCCGGGCTGCACAACAGTGTCACTATGCACTACAACCCCGGTCTCAGGATCTCAGTACACACGACTGTCACTGCCACTGACACACCGCTAGCATACCACGACCTGCCTGGACTATATTTATTTGTAAGATAAGAGAGTGTGGAGGCCGTCGGACTGCACACCTGTATCACTGGGCACTACAGCACCGGTCTCAGGATCTCAGTACGCACGACTGTCACTGCTACTGACACACCGCTAGCATACCATGACCTCCCTGAACCATATATGTTTGTGTGATAAGAGAGTATGGAAGCCGCCGGGCTGCACAACAGTGTGACTGGGCACTACGACACCGGTTTTAGGATCTCTGTACATACGACTGTCACTGTCACTGGTACACACCGCTAGCATACTACGACCTGCCTGGACAATATATGTTTGTGAGATAAGAGAGTGTGGAGGCCGCCGGGCTGCACACCAGTGTCACTGGGCACTACAAACACCGGTCTCAGGATCTCAGTACACACGACTGTCACTGCTACTGACACACACCCCGATGGCATACTACGACCTGGCTGGACCATATATTTTTGTGCGATAAGAGAGTGTGGAGGCCGCCGGGCTGCACACCAGTGTCACTGGGCACTACAACACCGGTCTCAGGATCTCAGTACACACGACTGTCACTGCCACTGTCACATCGCTAGCACAGCACGACCTGCCTGCTCCATATATATTTGTAAGATAAGAGAGAGAGGAGGCCGCCGGGCTGCACACCAGTAGCACTGGGCACTACAACGCCGGTCTCAGGACCTCAGTACACACGACTGTCAATGCCACCGTCACACGGCTAGCATACCACGACGGTGCGCCTGAATTAGCACCCCCTGGACATAGCACCCCCTCGCTACTGACGTCATTTTGACGTCACGAAAGGGGGTGCTAAATCAGCACAGTGGCCGTGTCCAGGCCCTGAATAAGCACCCCCTTCGAATACGGGGGTCCTAATTCAGCGCTTCGACCGTGTTCATGTGCTGATTTAGCACCCCCTTCGAATAGGGGGGTCCTAATTCAGCGCCTTGACCGTGCTCATGTGCTGATTTAGCACCCCCTTGAATCTGGGGCTGCTAAATCAGCGCCGTATTGATGAGATGAATAATTACTCCAACGGAATATAATAATAAACGTTTAACCATATTGCGATTTATTTTTCAATAAAATAAAATAATATATATATATATATATAGGCTAATTATTTATATTATATATATATATAATTTAAATATATTGCAATGAGTATATTTACTGCATTGCTGTGGTTTACTTAAAATTTCAAAAACAAACAGTTCATTACCAATTATAAAAATACTATGCATCAAATATACTTAAGTAAAAAACTAGGTTCTAGGCATTCAAATACAGGTTTATTTTAAAGTAAAATTAATTTGAAATCGTGGTACGAACAACGCAGAGGAACTGATATTGCGTAAATCCGGCATGTGTAATAAATATACATGGTCAGAGATTATATCAACCTATTAACCACTTTAAAAACAATTATTTATTTATTTTAATTTTTCGAATACCAATCAAAAGCGGGAAAAATTTAGAACCGTGAAATTGTAATTTTGCGACGGCTAAGGGCCAATTATTTTTAAGGACGCATGATAAACTGAATTATACTATTTTAACTGAATAGTATAATTCAAACACACTTGACAAACAATTTAAATATTATTTTATATCTACAAGAATAAATATCATTCAGTTATATCCATATCAGTTAGTTCAACTATAATTAAAAAAAAGTTGAAAACAATGTTAAAACACGTAGCAATAAATATACTACCGTATTTTCAAAAGCGTTATTGTTGTCAAAACATACATTTATATACTGAGTATTATGGATCTACATTGCTTAATTTTCCCCTCTGTCGGTTAGTGTGCGTTTTTTTGTTGTTAAAAATGGAATATCTTGGAAAATATCAACGAGTAGGTCACAATACAAAACTCGAGTAAACGGCAGCTCCAGAATATCTTATGCCAATCGTGCTCACATCTTAGTCCCTTCATTTAAAGTACAGGAAATACATTAATATCTGTTGCCAAGCAACTTTTTTTTCTAATAAATTAAAAACTGCTAGAGATATTTGCAAATGTATCAACAATGAACGCCTTTATGAACAATGAATGACAAAAGCAAATGTCTTAATTAACAATAATAAACTGTTGTATTTATCATAAAGCTTCAATTTATTCACAATATATGTGAAAAAAACTAAATAAAGTGACTAGGTTTATCTGTTATATATTAAGAAAAATCGTACATTAATATTCAGACAATAATGCTTTTATAGATGACAAAATCAAAGATAAGCGGTTTTATTGGAAATACATCTGATTGTCGCTTGCCTAAATTTTCGTAAATAAATATGTCCTAAAACAACAGGTATTAAAATAAATTCATTAAACATGAAATATATGATTTTATTCTATCCTTAGATAGGCCTGAAACATGTATTTCAAATGTTTTGCATAATAAATCACAAAAATAAAAGAAATAGGGATAAGATACTCTAAAGCTGATATTAATTTATTTTCACGAACCATGTTTTTTTACAGTAAAGATGCTCTTAATGAGTTATTTATTATTAGTTTGAAATAGTATTTGAGTAATTAGATTTGTGATACAATCCACGATCAGATTTATTCTTGTATACCTGCTGGATTTTAAGACATTCAAAGTTAATCAGATTTAATGGCCGCCATTTCGAAAGTATTAATGAATATTGTTTATAACTGGCCTTATTACCACAAATATTTGATCCAAATTAGGTAGGATTTGTTTATTCGTTTTAAGATATTAAAGCGAATTTGTATATAAAAAACACATACAGACTGACGGATAGGAAACTAAGCACCAAAGATCTATTTCCATATTCTGAAATGCGTTTGCCATGACCTGAGCAGTTGCGGTATATAGACTTGTCCTAAGAATTACAGGACACTCTGTACATACAATTATTATAGAGAGTGTTCCACAATCTCTACCAATATTTTCAGACATTATTCATGGACCAAAGGCAAAAACAATCATATTCACCTTTCTAAAACTCAATAATTACTCTAATAGCCACAATTTTTGTTTTGTTTTTGTCTTTTTTTACTTTACTATTTATATTTGATGGATTGTTTAGGTTAAAATTTTGTATATACCTTTATAACCTTAAGGAAAATCAAAAATTTAAATTTCTTACAAGCTTTATTTTCAAAATAGTGATTTCTAAAAGATCTTTAAGCGTAAATATCTTAAAAGCGATATATGGTAAAAAAAGATCTAAATTATTACACAATTTAATAAAAAATCTAACGATACCAAGTTTTAAAAATTGGTTGTGAAATAAGGGAGATAGTTTGATTTTTTAAAACCAATTACTGTTTTTTAAAACCAATTACTGTTTTTTAAAACCAATTACCAAACAATATCCGCCTTTATTATATGACTGAATGTGGGCAGCAACAATCAGCTGTTTTGATTTTAGCTGCTCTAATCAAGTGATTTTAACATTACATTGCTGAACTGTGGTCATAATATTCTTAATTATTTCTAAACAAAGTTTCTTTTGATTGAGACATCAGAAAAAAACACTCTAATACATGTTGATTACCTAGACCAAAAATTAAAAATGTCCTTTTGTAGTTATTATATGTCTATTTAATATTTTGTTTTTAAATGGAAGACCTCAGACCTACTTTTGGCTTGTAAATTTATACGTAGTTTGTAGATATGCTATTGATTACGGTGTTAAACGTAGATGCTTAAATGTACCAGTAAAAGATTGCTATTTGTTGCAGTTGTTAAGTTTGTTCTAACCGAGGTTTGAAGATTTTGTTCTACCCGGAAAATATAACATTAAAAAACATAAAAGTTTACTGTATACAAAATGAAAATATTATGTATATTTGTATATATTTTTTTTTATTATTAATGAAGTAATATTTATGCTTCTATACATCTGTTTACTACCTAATTTACAAATCAGTTATAAAAAATTACAACGAATTGAAAATTAGAGTGTAACAAAATTCTCTACACTTTCCGATATAAATAGCCTTAAAATAAAAGTACAGCTAAGCTGAAGTGTAATTTTAAATTTTACCTTTTTATAGACGCTTTATTAAAGACTTCACTGAGATTTCACTCTTCTTTTTACAATATTGTAAGAATGTTCATCCTTAAGTTTGACATCCAGATACATGGGGTTAGAAGTGCACGTCTGACTAATGTAACACACAATAGTGAAATATTCTTTAACTGCATACAAAAAGGCGCTGATTTTCAGTTTTTTGTCCATACATCATTACCGTGTTCTACTTTAATCTTTTCTCTTTACTCGTGTAAAATTATCCGTTACCTAGAGAGTATAATATGCCACACCTTGGGCCTGTACACTCAAACATTGTTTGATTTCTTCTTATATTTTTTAGGAAATTTCATCAAACAAATTCACTATACATAATAAGTTATGTATTAATATAGGAATAACAACTGAGAATAACATCGATATTATTACTCAACCACTCGATACGGCCACATCAGTTTGAAAAGTAGGGTCGGTAGTGCACGGACGGGTTTCGTCAGCTTCGTCAAAATTATGTGTGGACCTACAGTCCTACAATCGATATTTGCAGGTTGATTTCACTCTGTATATTTCATATTTGATAGACGGCCAATATATAACGAGCAACGATGTTAAGGCAAAAATAACGAGTTTCAAGTTTTTAAATGTTTACTAGCTGATACCCGCCCCTTCGTACGGATTTTTGTTAGAATAAACTGGTACGTCATAGACATCTCCTTCATGTCTTTAAAAAAATGGCATACTACTGATGAAATAAATTATGGTCATTGGAAAATATTCCAATTTTAATTTCAATGCGACATTCCATGATTTTTTGAACTGATTTTCTAAAGTAATTAAAAATCACGATCCCTCCTTTCCTAAAGTACTGTAGGTAATAACAGATTTATGATCCACATTTGAAAATAGGGTTACTCATAAAAGGAGCAACAAAACATATATGTGGGAATACTTTACATGTAATAGTTGATATCACTTAATATGAAAGTCCTAATATGAATTCTATTATTCATTCTCGTAATATTACACTAATTATCATAGATACCGTTAGAAAAAGTAATATAATCGAGGGTATAATCCTTTACCAGAGGGATATATCTGCTAGAAGTAAGATAAACAGAAGTCGAACAAAACATTTTTTTACATTAACTAGTTAGGAAGAAACCTTTGCGGATTAATATAATTCATCCTTAGCTACCAATTCCTCATCCATAAGTTTTTTATCACAGTGTTAAGTTCATAAACTAATAATGTATCTTCAAGTTGTAGCCTCATGTGAAATGTATTTGATGTTTCTATATATTCCTTTAATCATGAAACATAGTTAGGCATGATTCTATAGAGGATATTTTACACGTAAGCAATAGTAATACTTATGGGCGTAACCTTGAGATATTTTTGTGAGTACCATTCTACGGATTTTTGTGTAGTGTTAAGTCTATGTAGCTGTTCAATTGTGCAGATGATTCAATGTACGCCTAATAGTGCATAAGATAAAAAATTATAATCTAGTTTCTTACTGCAGATTGTTACGAGTAATTATTTAAGGGCAGGTACTGAAAAATTATTTCTGTAATAAATGAAAAGTCAAAAACTGTAATTTTCATACTTCATCTGTTTCATTCTATAAAACCTAATTTTGAAATGTAATTAAAATTAAATATGAAACAAAAATGCCGCAGATAAAAATTCTATACTGTGTGACAGTGAACTATTTTGCCTAAAATACGAGCCTAAATTGTTTACAAAATTATTTGTTGTAATTGTTTTTTAAATTTGAGTTAATTAAAACTAAAAAAAGAAGATTCCATTTCCGTGAAGCTATTAAATGAAATAAATACTTTAATTATGGATTCATATACAAATAACATAGTTTTAATTATATGTAGAAACATGTTTCATTGAGTTTTCACGATTGGGTTAAACTTGAACTGTTAATGCTCAGTGAATACCCTTAACTAGACTATGAGTAGACTAGATCTTTCATTGGTATGGACGCCCAGTACTCAATACCTGTACAATAAAAATGACACAGCAAAGATACTAGACTAATTGTGTATAAAAACCATAATTACATTTTACCTTCCGTAATATTCCAAAAATCGACTCAGAATCGACGAGAATTTTATGTTTTTTTAAAGATATATTTAGCAGTGCGTTAATTAAATTTACAAACATATTAACTGAAAGAATAAACTGAAATAGAATAAATGAAGGATATGATTTAATTTATTATTTTAATAGGTGATATATAGAACAAATTAAGAAAGCAAAGTCATGAGTGAAAATTATTACACAAATATGACAATGCGTATGAGAGGGAGGAGTGCTAAGGTCCATTAGCCCTTGTTAGTCGGAGCATTATTATGTAATATTAAGTCTATGGTAATTTTTAAGAGAAAGTAGCCATATTTTATTATTATATTATTTAATCGTTCATCGGAAATTGCAAAACAATCGTAGATAGTAGCTTATAAGTGGCAGCGTCACAAAAATCCAGATAACAACTATTATATTTATGATTGAATTGAATATGTAAAAGATAAATATCCTTTTTTGCTGGTTGAATGCTAGGGGTGCTAATTCAGTGACTGAGCCATGTCCACGCGCTGAATAAGCACCCCCTTGGAACAGGGGGGTGTTAATTCAGGGCCTCGACCATGTTCATGCGTTGATTTAGCACCCCCTTGTAGTCGGGGGGTGCTAATTCCGTGCCTGGTCCGTGTCCGTGCGCTGAATTAGCACCCCCCTGCCGTGACGTCAGAGCCCGAGGGGGTGCTTATTCCAGGGGGTGCTAAAGCAGCGTCCCCACCACGACGTGCCTGAACTATATTTGTTTGTAAGATAAGAGAGTGTAGAGGCCGCCGGACTGCACACCGGTGTGACTGGGCACTACAACACCGGTTTTAGGATCTCAGTACATACGACTGTCAACTGCCACTGACACACTGCTAGCATACTACGACCTGCCTGGACCATATATGTTTGTGAGATATGAATGTGTGGAGGCCGCCGGCCTGCACACCAGTGTCACTGGGCACTACAACACCGGTCTCAGGATCTCAGTACATACGACTGTCACTGCCACTGTCACACCGCTAGCATACCACGACCTGCCTGAACTATATTTGTTTGTAAGATAAGAGAGTGTGGAGGCCGCCGGACTGCACACCGCTGTGTCTTGGCACTACAACACCGGTTTAAGGGTCTCAGTACACACCACTGTCACTGCCACTGACACACCGCTAGCATACTACGACCTGCCTGGACCATATATGTTTGTAAAATAGAGAGTGTAGAGGCCGCCGGACTGCACACCAGTGTCACTGGGCACTACAACGCTGGTCTTAGGACCTCAGTACACACGACTGTCAATGCCAAAGTCACACCGCTAATACAGCACGACCTGCCTGGACCATGTGTTTGTGAGATATGAATGTGTTGAGGCCGCCGGCTTGCACACAGTGTCACTGGGCACTACAACACCGTCTCAGGATCTCAGTACGACTGTCACTGCCACTGAAACACCGATGGCATACCACGACCTGCCTGGACCATATATGTTTGAGAGATAAGAATGTGTGGAGGCTGCCGGGCTGCACACCAGTGTCACTGGGCACTACAACACCGGTCTCAGGATCTCAGTACACTCGACTGTCACTGCCACTGACACACCGCTAGCATACCACGACCTGGCTGGACCATATATGTTTGTAAGATAGAAGAGTGTTGTGGCCGGCGGTACTGCACACCAATGTGACTAGGCACTACAATACCGGTCTCAGGATCTCAGTACACACGACTGTCACTGCCACTATCACACCGCTAGCACAGCACGACCTGCCTGGACCACGTGTTTGTGAGATACGAGAATGTGCAGGCCGCCGGGCTGCACACCAGTGTCACTGGGCACTACAACACCGGTCTCAGGATCTCAGTACACACGACTGTCACTGCCACTTACACAACGCTAGCATACCACGACCTGCCTGGACCATATATGTTTGTAAGATAAGAGAGTGTAGAGGCCGCCGGGCTGCACACCAGTGTGACTGGGCACTACGACACCGGGTCTCAGGATCTCAGTACACACGACTGTCACTACCACTGACACACCGCTAGCATACCACGACCTGCCTGGACCATATATGTTTGTAAGATAAGAGAGTGTAGAGGCCGCCGGGCTGCACACCAGTGTGACTGGGCACTACGACACCGGTCTCAGGATCTCAGTACACACGACTGTCACTGCCACTGACACACCGCTAGCATACCACGACCTGCATGGACCATACGTGTTTGTGAGACACGAGAATGAGCAGGCCGCTTGGCTGCACACCAGTGTCACTGGGAACTACAACACCGATCTCAGGATCTTAGTACACACGACTGTCACTGCCACTGTCACACCGCTAGCACAGCATGACCTGCCTAGAATATATATGTTTGTGAGATATGAGAGTGTGGAGGCCCCCGGGCTGCACACCAGTGTCAATGAGTACTACAACACCTGTCTCAGGATCTCAGTACACACGACTGTTACTGCCACTGACACACCGCTAGCACAGTACGACATGCCTGGACCATATATGTTTGTAAGATAAGATAGTGTGGAGGCCTCCGGACTGTACACCAGTGTCACTGGGCACTACAACACCGGTCCCAGGATCTCAATACACATGACTGTCACTGCCACTGTTACACCGCTGGCATACGACGACCTGCCTGGACCATATATGTTTGTAAGATAAGAGAGTGTGGAGGATGCCGGGCTGCACATCAGTGTCACTGGGCACTACAACACCGGTATCAGGATCTCAGTACACACGACTGTCACTGCCACTGACACACCGTTTCCATACCACGACCTGTCTGGACCATATATGTTTGTAAGATAATTGAGTGTAGAGACCGCCGGGCTGCACACCAGTGTCGCTGGGCACTACAACACCGGTCTCAAGATCTCAGTATATACGACTGTCACTTCCACTATCACACCGCTAGCACAGCACGACCTGTCTGGACCATGTGTTTGTGAGAAACGGGAATGAGCAGGCCGCCGGGCTGCACACCAGTGTCACTGGGCACTACAACACCGGTTCAGGATCTTAGTACACACGACTGACACTGCCACTGTCACACTGCCTAGCACATCACGACCTGCCTAGAATATATATGTTTGTGAGATAATAGAGTCTGGAGGCCGCCGGGCTGCACACCAGTGTCAATGAGCACTACAACACCGGTCTTAGGGACTCAGTACACACGACTCTCACTGCCACTGACCCACCGCTAGCATATCACGACCTGCCTGGACCATATATGTTTCTATGATAAGAGAGTGTGGAGGCCGCCGGGCTGCACATCAGTGTCACTGGGCACTACAAAACCGGTCTCAGGATCTCATTACACACGACTGTCACTGCCACAGTCACACCGCTAGCACACCACAACCTGCCTGGACCATATATATTTGTAAGATAAGAGAGCGTGGAGGCCGTCGGACTGTACATTAGTGACACTGGGCACTACAACACCGGTCTCAGGATCTCAGTACACACTACTGTCACTGCCACTAACGCAACGCTAGCACAGCATGACCTGCCTAGAATATATATGTTTGTGAGATAAGAGAGTGTGGAGGCCGCCGGGCTGCACACCAGTAGCACTGGGCACTACAACACCGGTCTCAGGATCTCAGTACACTCGACTGTCATTGCCACTGACACGCGGCTAGCACAGCACGACCTGCCTGGACCACGTGTTTTTAAGACACGAGAATATGCAGGCCGCCATGCTGCACACCAGTGTCACTAGGCACTACAACACCGGTCTCAGGATCTCAGTACACACGACTGTCACTGCCACTGTCACACCGCTAGCATAGCACGACCTGCCTGGACCATATATGTTTGTGAGATAAGAGAGTGTGGAGGGCGCCGGGCTGCACACCAGTGTCACTGGGCACTACAACAGCGGTCTCAGGATCTCAGTACACACGACTGTCACTGCCACTGTCACACCGCTAGCACGCATGACCTGCCTGGACCATATATGTTTGTGAGATAAGAGAGTGTGGAGGCCGCCGGGCTGCACACCAGTGTCACTGGGCACTACAACACCGGTCTCAGGATCTCAGTACACACGACTGTCACTGCCACTGACACACCGCTAGCATACAACGACCTGCCTGGACCATATATGTTTGTAAGATAAGAGAGTGTGGAGGCCGCCGGGCTGCACACCAGTGTCACTGGGCACTACAACACCGGTCTCAGGATCTCAGTACACACGACTGTCACTGCCACTGACACACCGCTAGCATACCACGACCTGCCTGGACCATATATGTTTGTAAGATAAGAGAGTGTGGAGGCCGCCGGGCTGCACACCAGTGTCACTGGGCACTACAACACCGGTCTCAGGATCTCAGTACACACGACTGTCACTGCCACTGTCGCACCGCTAGCACAGCACGACCTGCCTGGACCATATATGTTTGTGAGATAAGAGAGTGTGGAGGCCGCCGGGCTGCACACCAGTGTAACTGGGCACTACAACACCGGTCTCAGGATCTCAGTACACACGACTGTCACTGCCACTGACACACCGCTAGCATACCACGACCTGCCTGGACCATATATGTTTGGAAGATAAGAGAGTGTGGAGGCCGCCGGGCTGCACACCAGTGTCACTAGGCACTAAAACACCGGTCTCAGGATCTCAGTACACACGACTGTCACTGCCACTGACACACCGCTAAAATACCACGACCTGCCTGGACCATATATGTTTGTAAGATAAGAGAGTGTAGAGGCCGCCGGGCTGCACACTAGTGTCACTGGGCACTACAACACCGGTCTCAGGATCTCAGTACACACGACTGTCACTGCCACTGTCGCACCGCTAGCATACCACGACCTGCCTGGACCATATATATTTGTAAGATAAGAGAGTGTGGAGGCCGGCCTTTCTGCACACCAATGTGACTGGGCACTACAACAGCGGTCTCATTATCTCAGTACACACGACTGTCACTGCCACTGACACACCGCTAGCATACCACGACCTGCCTGGACCATATATGTTTGTAAGATAAGAGAGTGTAGAGGCTGCCGGGCTGCACACTAGTGTCACTGGGCACTACAACACCGGTCTCAGGATCTCAGTACACACGACTGTCACTGCCACTGTCACACCGCTAGCATACCACGACCTGCCTGGACCATATATAAATGTAAGATAAGAGAGTGTGGAGGCCGGCGGTTCTGCACACCAGTGTCACTTGGCACTACAACACCGGTCTCAGGATCTCAGTACACACGACTGTCACTGCCACTGTCACACCGCTAGCACAGCACGACCTGCCTGGAACCATATATGGTAGATGAGACACGAGAATGTGGAGGCCGCCGGGCTGCACACCAGTGTCACTGGGCACTACAACACCGGTCTCAGGATCTCAGTACACACGACTGTCACTGCCACTGTCACACCGCTAGCAAAGCACGACCTGCCTGGAACATAGTGTTTGTGAGATAAGAGAATGTGGAGGCCGCCGGGCTGCACAAGAGTGTCACTGGGCATTACAGCACCGGCCTCAGGATCTCCTTACACACGACTGTCACTGCCACAGGCACACCGCTAGCATACCAGGACCTGCCTGGACCATATATATTTGTAAGATAAGAGAGTGTGGAGGCCGCCGGGCTGCACACCAGTGTCATTGGGCACTACAACACCGGTCTCAGGATCTCAGTACACACGACTGTCACTGCCACTGTCACACCGCTAGCACAGCACGACCTGCCTGGACCACGTGTTTGTGAGACACGAGAATGTGCAGGCCGCCGGGCTGCACACCAGTGTCACTGGGCACTACAACACCGGTCTCAGAATCTCAGTACACACGACTGTCACTGCCACTGTCACACCGCTAGCATACCACGACCTGCCTGGACCATATATGTTTGTAAGATAGTAGAGTGTGGAGGGCGCCGGGCTGCACACCAGTGTCACTGGGCACTACAACACCGGTCTCAGGATCTCAGTACACACGACTGTCACTGCCACTGTCACACCGCTAGCATACCACGACCTGCCTGGACCATATATGTTTGTAAGATAAGAGAGTGTGGAGGCCGCCGGGCTGCACACTAGTGTCACTGGGCACTACAACACCGGTCTCAGGATCTCAGTACACACGACTGTCACTGCCACTGTCACACCGCTAGCATACCACGACCTGCCTGGACCATATATATTTGTAAGATAAGAGAGTGTGGAGGCCGGCGGGCTGCACACCAGTGTCACTGGGCACTACAACACCGGTCTCAGGATCTCAGTACACACGACTGTCACTGCCACTGACACACCGCTAGCATACCACGACCTGCCTGGACCATATATGTTTGTAAGATAAGAGAGTGTAGAGGCCGCCGGGCTGCACACCAGTGTCACTGGGCACTACAACACCGGTCTCAGGATCTCAGTACACACGACTGTCACTGCCACTGACACACCGCTAGCATACCACGACCTGCCTGGACCATATATGTTTGTGAGATAAGAGAGTGTGGAGGCCGCTTGGCTGCACACCAGTGTCACTGGGCACTACAACACCGGTCTCAGGATCTCAGTACACACGACTGTCACTGCCACTGTCACACCGCTAGCACAGCATGACCTGCCTGGACCATATATGTTTGTGAGATAAGAGAGTGTGGAGGCCGCCGGGCTGCACACCAGTGTCACTGGGCACTACAACACCGGTCTCAGGATCTCAGTACACACGACTGTCACTGCCACTGTCACACCGCTAGCACAGCACGACCTGCCTGGACCATATATGTTTGTAAGATAAGAGAGTGTGGAGGCCGCCGGGCTGCACACCAGTGTCACTGGGCACTACAACACCGGTCTCAGGATCTCAGTACACACGACTGTCACTGCCACTGTCACACCGCTAGCATACCACGACCTGCCTGGACCATATATGTTTGTAAGATAAGAGAGTGTGGAGGCCGCCGGGCTGCACACCAGTGTCACTGGGCACTACAACACCGGTCTCAGGATCTCAGTACACACGACTGTCACTGCCACTGACACACCGCTAGCATACCACGACCTGCCTGGACCATATATGTTTGTAAGATAAGAGAGTGTAGAGGCCGCCGGGCTGCACACCAGTGTCACTGGGCACTACAACACCGGTCTCAGGATCTCAGTACACACGACTGTCACTGCCACTGTCACACCGCTAGCACAGCACGACCTGCCTGGACCACGTGTTTGTGAGATAAGAGAATGTGCAGGCCGCCGGGCTGCACACCAGTGTCACTGTGCACTACAACACCGGTCTCAGGATCTCAGTACACACGACTGTCACTGCCACTGTCACACCGCTAGCATACCACGACCTGCCTGGACCATATATGTTTGTAAGATAAGAGAGTGTGGAGGCCGCCGGGCTGCACACCAGTGTCACCGGGCACTACAACACCGGTCTCAGGATCTCAGTACACACGACTGTCACTGCCACTGACACACCGCTAGCATACCACGACCTGCCTGGACCATATATGTTTGTAAGATAAGAGAGTGTGGAGGCCGTCGGACTGCACACCAGTGTCACTGGGCACTAAAACACCGGTCTCAGGATCTCAGTACACACGACTGTCACTGCCACTGTCACACCGCTAGCATACCACGACCTGCCTGGACCATATATGTTTGTAAGATAAGAGAGTGTAGAGGCCGCCGGGCTGCACACCAGTGTCACTGGGCACTACAACACCGGTCTCAGGATCTCAGTACACACGACTGTCACTGCCACTGTCACACCGCTAGCATACCACGACCTGCCTGGACCATATATATTTGTAAGATAAGAGAGTGTGGAGGCCGCCGGTTCTGCACACCAGTGTGACTGGGCACTACAACACCGGTCTCTGGATCTCAGTACACACGACTGTCACTGCCACTGACACACCGCTAGCATACCACGACCTGCCTGGACCATATATGTTTGTAAGATAAGAGAGTGTGGAGGCCGCCGGGCTGCACACCAGTGTCACTGGGCATTACAACACCGGTTTCAGGATCTCCGTACACACGACTGTCACTGCCACTGTCACACCGCTAGCATACCACGACCTGCCTGGACCAAGTGTTTGTGAGACACGAGAATGTGCAGGGCGCCAGGCTGCACACCAGTGTGACTGGGCACTACAACTCCGGTCTCAGGATCTCAGTACACACGACTGTCACTGCCACTGTCACACCGCTAGCATAGCACGACGACCTGCCTGGACCATATATGTTTGTAAGATAAGAGAGTGTGGAGGCCGCCGGGCTGCACACCAGTGTCACTGGGCACTACAACACCGGTCTCAGGATCTCAGTACACACGACTGTCACTGCCACTGACACACCGCTAGCATACCACGACCTGCCTGGACCATATATGTTTGTAAGATAAGAGAGTGTGGAGGCCGCCGGGCTGCACACCAGTGTCACTGGGCACTACAACAGCGGTCTCAGGATCTCAGTACACACGACTGTCACTGCCACTGACACACCGCTAGCATACCACGACCTGCCTGGACCACATATATGTTTGTAAGATAAGAGAGTGTAGAGGCCGCCGGGCTGCACACCAGTGTCACTGGGCACTACAACACCGGTCTCAGGATCTCAGTACACACGACTGTCACTGCCACTGTCACACCGCTAGCACAGCACGACCTGCCTGGACCATATGTTTTGTGAGATAAGAGAGTGTGGAGGCCGCCGGGCTGCACACCAGTGTCACTGGGCACTACAACACCGGTCTCAGGATCTCAGTACACACGACTGTCACTGCCACTGTCACACCGCTAGCATACCACGACCTGCCTGGACCATATATGTTTGTAAGATAAGAGAGTGTGGAGGCCGCCGGGCTGCACACCAGTGTCACTGGGCACTACAACACCGGTCTCAGGATCTCAGTACACACGACTGTCACTGCCACTGTCACACCGCTAGCATACCACGACCTGCCTGGACCATATATGTTTGTAAGATAAGAGAGTGTGGAGGCCGCCGGGCTGCACACCAGTGTCACTGGGCACTACAACACCGGTCTCAGGATCTCAGTACACACGACTGTCACTGCCACTGTCACACCGCTAGCATACCACGACCTGCCTGGACCATATATATGTTTGTAAGATAAGAGAGTGTGGAGGCCGCCGGGCTGCACACCAGTGTCACTGGGCACTACAACACCGGTCTCAGGATCTCAGTACACACGACTGTCACTGCCACTGTCACACACCGCTAGCATACCACGACCTGCCTGGACCATATATGTTTGTAAGATAAGAGAGTGTGGAGGCCGCCGGGCTGCACACCAGTGTCACTGGGCACTACAACACCGGTCTCAGGATCTCAGTACACACGACTGTCACTGCCACTGTCACACCGCTAGCACAGCACGACCTGCCTGGACCATATATGTGACACGATAAGAGAGTGTGGAGGCCGCCGGGCTGCACACCAGTGTCACTGGGCACTACAACACCGGTCTCAGGATCTCAGTACACACGACTGTCACTGCCACTGTCACACCGCTAGCACAGCACGACCTGCCTGGACCACGTGTTTGTGAGACACGAGAATGTGCAGGCCGCCGGGCTGCACACCAGTGTCACTGGGCACTACAACACCGGTCTCAGGATCTCAGTACACACGACTGTCACTGCCACTGACCACACCGCTAGCATACCACGACCTGCCTGGACCATATATGTTTGTAAGATAAGAGAGTGTGGAGGCCGCCGGGCTGCACACCAGTGTCACTGGGCACTACAACACCGGTCTCAGGATCTCAGTACACACGACTGTCACTGCCACTGTCACACCGCTAGCATAGCACGACCTGCCTGGACCATATATTTGTGAGATAAGAGAGTGTGGAGGCCGCCGGGCTGCACACCAGTGTCACTGGGCACTACAACACCGGTCTCAGGATCTCAGTACACACGACTGTCACTGCCACTGTCACACCGCTAGCATACCACGACCTGCCTGGACCATATATATTTGTAAGATAAGAGAGTGTGGAGGCCGCCGGGCTGCACACCAGTGTCACTGGGCACTACAACACCGGTCTCAGGATCTCAGTACACACGACTGTCACTGCCACTGACACACCGCTAGCATACCACGACCTGCCTGGACCATATATGTTTGTAAGATAAGAGAGTGTGGAGGCCGCCGGTTCTGCACACCAGTGTCACTGGGCACTACAACACCGGTCTCAGGATCTCAGTACACACGACTGTCACTGCCACTGTCACACCGCTAGCATAGCACGACCTGCCTGGACCATATATGTTTGTAAGATAAGAGAGTGTGGAGGCCGCCGGGCTGCACACCAGTGTCACTGGGCACTACAACACCGGTTCTCAGGATCTCAGTACACACGACTGTCACTGCCACTGTCACACCGCTAGCACAGCACGACCTGCCTGGACCATATATGTTTGTAAGATAAGAGAGTGTGGAGGCCGCCGGGGCTGCACACCAGTGTCACTGGGCACTACAACACCGGTCTCAGGATCTCAGTACACACGACTGTCACTGCCACTGTCACACCGCTAGCACAGCACGACCTGCCTGGACCATATATGTTTGTAAGATAAGAGAGTGTGGAGGCCGCCGGGCTGCACACCAGTGTCACTGGGCACTACAACACCGGTCTCAGGATCTCAGTACACACGACTGTCACTGCCACTGACACACCGCTAGCATACCACGACCTGCCTGGGACCATATATGTTTGTGAGATAAGAGAGTGTGGAGGCCGCCGGGCTGCACACCAGTGTCACTGGGCACTACAACACCGGTCTCAGGATCTCAGTACACACGACTGTCACTGCCACTGTCACACCGCTAGCATACCACGACCTGCCTGGACCATATATGTTTGTAAGATAAGAGAGTGTGGAGGCCGCCGGGCTGCACACTAGTGTCACTGGGCACTACAACACCGGTCTCAGGATCTCAGTACACACGACTGTCACTGCCACTGTCACACCGCTAGCACAGCACGACCTGCCTGGACCATATATGTTTGTAAGATAAGAGAGTGTGGAGGCCGCCGGGCTGCACACCAGTGTCACTGGGCACTACAACACCGGTCTCAGGATCTCAGTACACACGACTGTCACTGCCACTGTCACACCGCTAGCACACCACGACCTGCCTGGACCATATATGTTTGTAAGATAAGAGAGTGTGGAGGCCGCCGGGCTGCACACCAGTGTCACTGGGCACTACAACACCGGTCTCAGGATCTCAGTACACACGACTGTCACTGCCACTGTCACACCGCTAGCACAGCACGACCTGCCTGGACCATATATGTTTGTAAGATAAGAGAGTGTGGAGGCCGCCGGGCTGCACACCAGTGTCACTGGGCACTACAACACCGGTCTCAGGATCTCAG
>NW_025782267.1:0-27446 GCF_021130785.1 Homalodisca vitripennis
TTTTAAAAGACTACTTTTTCATTACATTGTTCCATTTTTAAATTTATGAAACCTTTTGGTTAATTAGTAAGAGCGAAAATTATACTGTTGGCAAAAAACTTGTGTTATGGGTTTTTTTAAATGAAAATAAACTTTGCTAGAATAATGTTCAAGCTTTCTATACATACTAAGACATCATATATGTAATTGTTTCAATACCGGGAAAGTCTATATAAACATATTTCTGAGTCATCATAATTTAACTATATTTTGAATAAAATTTTAATTTATTTTGTGACTCACTTGTTGATGTAAATATTCAAAGTCTAAAAGAGATAATGGTGTATCTATCAAAATGTTATATAGATATGTACCAAGGAAAAAACTTCGTTTTTTGTTTAAATTTTTGTGGGCAATGAAAGGTTTTTGAAGGTGATCTGGTTTTTTCAGCACACTTTTCATTATTCATTATGCACATTTTCTCCTTTTGCAAGCATAAGTAATGTTAGCTCTGGCATTCAATTCAGTTAACTTGTGTTAGTTTTATTAATTGCATGTTTTAGAGATATTGTGTTAGAACTCACACGAAAACATTGTTATGGTTCTTGTTTGTATTCGCTACACAACGCATTCGTATATTTGTTTGTGGTAAGTTGTCCAACTGAGAAAGACATCAGATTGCATATCTCGAAATTTAGTGTATGTATTTGTTGTATCACTAAACGATGGCAAATCTAAGGAAACCTCACAATCGTCGTAGTTCCCTGCACATAGATACACGTGTGTGTAGACAATACTAAAATATAACGTAAAGCCATAAATATAATCTAAGTATTTATTCCATCACCTAATATTGGTGTTTTATATTTGTTACGTATTTTATATATGTTACTACTTAATCGATGTATACAATACAGTATTCAATTCTCCCTGGGAAAACAATATAGGTGGCAGATGACAGTAATAAAATCCAGATAATACAGTGCACACAAAGTTTGCCAACTTGATATTGAAACGCGCCATCCAATTTTTATAAGGTAAAACAAGCGCATTATTCATAACACGAGTTTGAAACAAACAACAAGAATTATCAGAGTGATGAAAACATCTTGTTTGGCGGAAACAAGCAACTAACTATTTAAGTCTGCCACAACTTTTACGCAAATTTAACTTTATATAATGTACATTGCAAAATATAGTATTATTAAGTTTTAAAAGCAGTTCATAAAGGTTACAGGACAATTAATATATTAAAATTACTATTAATGTTCAAGGTATAATTTAAAGCATCTATATTTTACTGCAGTACCAATTCCTCACTCAATAATATATATTAGCCGCTAATGAATTATCCCAATTATTGGCGTGACAAGAGAATATTTGAACAGCTCAACAGTGATTAAAAATCTCAATTGAATGTAAAAAAGGTTCACATTTTATTTCTATGTTTATTATTCTTATTCCTTTCTTTAAGCAAGATAACAGTACACTTCCGTCTCTCGCTTTGGTTATGTTTCGGTCTACGAGATAGGTTTTTGCTACTTGAAACGTTTTTGTTTATGGGCAATCAGCGATAAATTCAAAGAAACAGAGGTTGTACAAATATATAGGAACACTATTAAGCATGTTACATTAAGCAAAATCTGGTAATAATAAAACACCTCATCATTTTAAATTAAAATTTCAAAAAATTTGGAAATTACTATGAGATTAAAATGAACTAAAAATTCTGAACAACAGAATTTAGTAATGGAGCATACACAACTCCATGTGGATACAGGGTGAGATTAACTATGGTTGTCTGTTCTGAAAATAATTGACCTACAGGAGAGTACACCGATCATCGGTGAAAGGCTTAGAATATTGCGTGAGTAGATTAATTAGTCAAGGAATCTGTTGTCAAGGTAAATGGTATCTATTTGTTGTGCTGTAAGATCAATAAACAACAGTGATTGATTACGGTTGTTTGTTAGAGATTAAATGACCTGCAGGAAAGTACACTAAACATCGGTGAAAGGCTTAGAATATTGCGTGAGTAGATTAATTAGTCAAGGAATCTGTTGTCAAGGTAAATGGTATCTGTTGTTGTGCTCTAAGATCAATAAACAACAGTGATTGATTACGGTTGTTTTGTTATGAGATTAAATGACCTGCAGGAAAGTACACTAAACATCGGTGAAAGGCTTAGAATATTGCGTGAGTAGATTAATTAGTCAAGGGAATCTTTTGAAAGGAAAATGGTACTGTTGTTGGTCAAATCAATAAACAACGGGTATTATTAGGTTTTTTGTTTTTAGATTTAAAAAAACCTCTTAAGTAACAAACTGGGTAAAGGTTAGATATTGGGGAAATTAATTATCAAGGAATCTTTTGTCAAGGTAAAGACTTTTTTTGCTTAAATCAATAAACAACATAAATTGATTAGGGGTTGTTTGTTTGGGAATTTTTAAAAAACCCTTTTGCCCCAAAAAAAAAAGTAAACTAAACACGTAAATTAAATTTTCGGGATTTTTAAAAAATCAAGGAATTTTTTTGTAAAAATTTCTGTTGTTTTGCTCTAAATAATTTAAAAATTTTTATTACGGTTTTGTTTAATTAAAATTTCCTGCAAAAAGTCACAAAATCGGGGAAAAGCTTAAAATTGGTATTTTAAAAAAAAGGTCTTAAAAAGAAAGGGGGTACCGTTGGGTTTTAACAATAAAAACGGTTTAAATTTTTGTTAAATTACCCCAAAGGGAAATACACAAAATGGGTAAAGCTTAGAATACATGAAAATTTAATTATCAAAATTGTGAAAAGAAATGGAAAGTTTTTGTGTGTGATCAATAAAAAACATATTTTTTGGTTTTTTTTAGAAAAATTGGGAATACCTAAACATTGAAGGTTGGAATTTGCGGGTGATTTTAAAATAGTAAGGGGAATCTGTAGAAAAGATAAGTGGTCCTGCTTGTTGTGCTGTAAGTAATAAAAACTTTTGGATTGTTGGTTGTTTGTTAGAATTTAAATGACCTGGGGAAAACACTAAAATCGTGGGCTTTTAGAAAAGCTGTAGTTAATTATGGGAAACTGTGAAAAGTGTTTACCTGCTTTTTTGTGCTGAAGTAATAAAAAACAGTGTTTGTTTCGGTTTGTTTTGTTCGGATTAAAATGCCCGCAGGAAAGACACTAAACCCCTCGGTGAAAGGCTTAGTTATGCTTTTAAATTAATTGTCGTCTGTTCCAAGGAAATGGTATCTGTTTTGTTGTGCCTTTTGCCCCTAAACAAAGTGATTGATTAGGTTTGTTTTTTAGAATTAAATCCTGGGGTTCCAAACAAACGGTGAAAGGCTTAAATAGCTTTTAAATTTTAAAATCAAAATCTTTTTTAAGGTAAAATGGTACGTTTGTTTTTTAAACATAAAAACAGTTTTTTTTTAGGTTTTTGATGGTTAAATATCGGGAATTTACAAAAACCCCTCGGAAAAACTTAAATATTGCGTGAGTAATTAATTTAAGGGAAATTGTTTAAAAAAAATTATCTGTTTGGGTTTCCAAGAAAATTCCATATTGATTACGTTTTGTTTGTTTTTTAATTTAAAGCCTGGGAAAAGAACAAAAGGGAAAAAGGGCTTGAATTCTAGTGAAAAACCGGAACGGTGAAAAATAATTTGGTACCCTGCTTTTTTGCTGAAAAAAAAATAAACAAATATTGAAAAGGGTTTTTGGGTTCTAATTACTACCTACAGGGAAAGTACACAAACACAAATTAATTTGCAATAATAATTAGTAAGGGAACGGAAAAATAAGTGGTACCTGTTTTTTGTCTGTAAGTCAAAAACAACGGGATTATTAAACGTTGTTTTGTTATAATTAAATGACCTGCGGAAAGTACACAAAAACAGTAAAGGCTTGGGAAATATTTTTAGTAATTTAATTAGTAAGAATTTAAAAAAAATTTCCTGTTTTTGTGCCTGAAATCAAAAACAACAGGAGATTCGGGTTGTTCGAATTAACTGACCAAAAAGTAACAAAAACATCTTGAAAGGCTTAAAATTTTCGTGAGTAGAAATTTCGGAAACTTAACATTTAAGTTTTCTTTTTTTGGAAACATCAACATTTTTTTATACTTTTTTTTAATAATTTTTCCTGCGAATAACAAAATCTGAAAGTTGAATATTGATAGTAAATTTAAAGTAAAGGAATTAAAAAAGTAAGGGTCCCTGCGTGGCTTAAATAAATTTTAACAAATTGTTAAAATTACTTTGGTTTTTTATGAGATTAAATAGCGGAAAGTACACAAAATATTAAATGGTTAAAAAAATTCATAAAATTAATTTATCAAGGAAGTAGAAAAGATAAGTTGAAAAACCCCCCTTTTTGTGTAATCTAAAAAACGTTTTTTAGGTTGTTTGTTCGAGATTAAATTACCTGCAAAAGTCACAAAAATCAAATTTAGATTTTGGGGATTTTACAAAACTTTTTCGGGTTGGGACGTTTTTCTCAAAAAACAATCAACATTTTTTTTTAGGTTGGTTTTTTAAATTTAAATGTGCAAAAGTACACTAACCCCGGGAAAGTTTTTTCTGAGAATTAATTTTTTAGTCAAGAACTGTTGTAGGTAAATGGTAGTTTTTTCCTAAGACATAACAACAAGATTAAAATGGTTTTTTGATGGGAATTAAAATGCCCGGGAAAAGTACACTAAAAAAATGGGGGAAAATTGGGAGTAAATTAATTAGTCAAGGAATCTGTTGTAATTTTGGGGTCTGTTATTGTGCCAAGAAAATAAAACTTTTAAAAACTTGTTTGTTCTAGATTAAACCCCTCAAGGAAATAACCAAAAAATTTGTAAACTAAATATTGCGGGGGGGAAATAATCAAGGGAATCTGTAGAAAAGATAAGTGGACTTTTTTTGTTTTAAATCAAAAACAACAGGGATTTTTAACTTGTTGCGAGTTAACGACCTCGAAAACACTCATTAAAGGTTAAAATATCATAAAATTTAATTAGTAAGGAATTGTAAAAAGATAGGGGTAACCTGCTTTTTGGGGTTTGTAAATCAATAAACAATATTATTACTTGTTTTTTAATTAAATATTTTAAAAGTAAAAAACATCGTGAAAGGGTAAAATTTTTAAAGGTAATTTTTAGTAAGGTCTTAAAAAGATAAAGTATGTTTTGTGGGTGATAAAAACAACATAAAATTGATTAAAGTTTTTGTTTCGGAATTTTAATTCCCGGAAATACACTAAACATTGAAACTTAGTATTGCGGAGTAATTTAGTCAAAACTGTAGAAGGTTAATTGTTTTTTGGCCCTTAAGTCAAAAAACAACAGTGATTGAACTTTTTTTAAAATAATTTTAAAAGTAAAATAAAAAAATGAAAGGCTTAAATTGGTGATAATAAAGCCAAAATTTTGAAAAAGTAATTTTTCCTCTTTGTGCGTAAATAAAAAACAAACATATTTTTTTATTTTGTTTTTCTTTTAAATGCCACAAAATACACAAAATTAAAATTTTAAATTTTTATAATTAAAATGGGAAAACTGTAGAAAAAAATATTTTTTGGCGAAAAAATAAAAACTGTTGATTTACTTTTTTTTTTTCTAGATAATGACCTACAAAAGTACACAAAATCTGAAAGGCTTAAAAAAAAATTGGTGATGATTTTTTTTGAATTGCCCGGGTTTAATTCCCTTTTTTTTTAAAACAATAAAAAAGTATTATTAATTTTTTTTAATAAAAACTTTAATGTATTTTCAAAAAATTCATAATTTAGAAATTTGTAAAGTTTGCGTTTAAAGGAAATGTTTTTTATCGCCAAAACTTTAAACATAAAAAATTGACAATAACTTAATTAAAAACTGTTTAATTTTAAATATTCCTTAAATAATTTATTTAATATTTTAAAAAAAACAAAAACCCCCATTCAAAAACTTTTTGTAAAATTTAACGAAAAATGCCAAGGAATTTTGGGAAAAATTTAGTTTCATCCAAAAAAAAAAAATATTGTTTTAAAAAACCTTTTTACAAAAAATTTTTAAATTTTGAAAAACTTATTCAAAAATTCAGGATTTTTAAATAATAACCCATATATTCTAACTTGAAATAAAAAAAAAAAAAAAAAAACCTATCTTTATTCTGTTACAAATTTATGTTCACATCTTTTAAAAGGGTTTTTACTGGTAAAATTTCGTATTTTTGTTAATTTTTCCCTTTTTCAGAGTGTTTCCCCGTTATATTTTGAGTTTCTCAAAAATGGGTTTCACTTTTTTAAAAATTTTGGTTTTTTTAAAACAAACGATTTTATGAAAATAAAAAACCCGGGTTTCTTAACTAAATGGCAAAAAAAATTTTAAAATAATTTGTTATAAAAAAGTACCAAATCCCAGTATTCGCCTTTATAGTCCCCTCCTGTAAGACCAACGATAAAACCGAAATCCTAAATTTTTTTTGGGAATAATTTTAAATTTGTATTAGTTTGTTTTTTATTTTTGGGTTTTTTAATTAACACAATTAGTTTCTATTAAAAAGAAAATAAGTCAACTATCTCAACATTTGAAAAGGTTGTGAACTCCCCCTTTTTGTGGCCTCCCTTTTCTCCTTGTAACGGAATAGCAAGGTTGACTAGGGGGTGTAGGAAACGAGCGGAACGCCCCTGGGGCCTGCCTGTCTCCTGAACGGAATAGCTGAAAGGGTTTTGACTAGCGGGTGTAAACACGAGCGTGAACTCCCCCTTTTGGGGGCCCTTGCCGCCCCTCCTTGTAACGGAATACTTTAAGGTTGACTATCGGGTGAAGGAACACGACTTTAACTCCCCCGGGGGCCCTGTCTGCCCCTTTGTAAGGGAATACGTAAGGTTGACTAGGGGGTGTAGAACACGACTTGAACTGCCCCTTGGGGCCTTCCTTCTCCTTGAACAAATAGCTGAATTTTGACTAGGGGGTGTAAAACCCCGCGTGAACTCCCCTTGGGCCCTTTTCGCTCCTGAACGGAATACTGTAAGGTTACTGGGGGAAAGGAAACACGAGTGTGAACTCCCCCTTGGGCCTGTCTGTCCCTTGAAAGGAAAAAGCAAAAGGTTTGACTACGGTGTAGGAACACGACTGGAACCCCCCTTGTGGCCTGTCGTCTCCTTGTAACGGAATACTGAAAGGGTTTTGCAGGTTGAAGGAACACACTGTGAACTGCCCCTTGTGGCCTGCCTGTCTCCTGAAAAAGGAAAGTTTAAAGGGTTTGTACGGGTGTAGGAACACGAGCTGTGAACCCCCCTTGTGCCTCCCTCTTGAACGGAATAGCTGTAAATGAAAGGGTCTTTTATAATCACGTTTTTTTTATTATTTAAAGAATTTAAAAAATTTTTTTTACTTTTTGATAGTTATAGGGCCCAATGCAATACCGAGTTTAAACAGTTTTTTACCAAATACGAAAACCCCAGTTTTTTTTTAGGATGAATTTGATCGTTAAAAACCATTTTTTCAAAACCTTACGAATAAAAATCTTTTCCCTTTCAGTCCCCAAAATACAGAAATTTACTACCTGGACAAACCGGGTTGAAATGAAATTAATTTTAAAGCGATGCAAAAAATACATTTTTTTAGTAATCCAGACCATGCCCCCAGCTTACCGAAAACTACCATATTATAAAGCATTTTGCTTCATTTATTGTACAGCTATGCGGGGAGCAACAGGAAGAGAAAAAAAAATTGGAATTTTTTACTCCTGAAAAACCGCCAAGCGCCGCCTGCCAAAACCAGGCAACGAGCTATCTTTTGAACTTAATCTTGCCTAAGATAAATAAATTTTTTAACCCAAAAAATAAAATAAACGTAATTTAGGCTAAGCTAATCCCCATCTCAACCTTACAGACTAGGGGGGGACTAAGCAACCCCATTTTATTCTGTTGCACGTGATAATTGGTAAAATGAAGCCCCACACGCAAAATTTTAAGTACTTATCACGATTTTTTTTGTATAATACTGATTTACGGGTTATCCCCAAAATCCAACAAAGGGAACATTAACACGAAAACTTTGATTGTTTCATGTATAAATTATTAGAACTTTTAAGGTTTTAAGTCCTTGGGTGCGTATTGAGATATCCAAAAAACAGACAGGCAGGCAGTAGAAGATATGTGTTAATATAGTAAAAAAAACCCCCCTTAGTGAAAGAAAAAAAAAAATTTTTCTAGTGATCCTACTCGATCTCGAGATATCGTAGGGAAAGACAGACAGACAGCAATTTCCCAGCACTGAATAATCGCAACTATCACTGACCAAAAAACAACATTATACAAAAGAACATCTTAAAGGGCCTTTTGATTAAAACAGTTTTAGCTCATGAATCGTTCGCTTTATATACTTCAAAAAATTCTACGTTCATCCAAATTTTTTTGAAAACACCAAAAGGGGTTTCTTGTCACTTTTCGAAAATTTTCCCTGCGTTTAAAATTCATTATTTCAAAATCCGTTGAAAAAGTTTATACCTTTTCGAAATAATCAAATTTAAAAGTTCAAGGGAAAAATAAATTGATTTTTTAGACGGATACAAAACCCGATGGCCCTACAATACTCAAATCTTATACAAATGGGATCTTTTAAAATAACATCACAGGTATGATTGTAAACTATCCCTAATGAGCTGGGACCGTTAAAAAATAAAAACACACTGGGTGTGTGAATATTATCAACATTTCATCAATTTCCCATAAATTTTCAACCTCAAACCCGATAGAGAGTGCGTAAAAAGGGTCTGTCAGAATTACCGACCTGGTTGTGTAGGAGCTCTCCAATCATCCCTGTTGTTTTTTTGATGTTCGTGTTCCCCTAGCCCACTTACCCTGTCTACAAACCGCTCACAAATTTCAAAAATCACGCCTTTCCCTTCTCTCTCTAACACCTCCTCTTCTAGTCTGCTCGCTTTAAAACATTCGTACATTTCAGAAAACTCAACATTTTTCTCTTGTATTTTCTATCTTGTAATAATACAGAAAAATTTGTGCCACACCTTCTTCACTCCTAGACTTTTTTCTCAAGAGACGGAAAACACTTTTTATCCTTTTTTAACCGTTCTGCATACTTTCGGTGTGTTATGAAACAGAATAATATAAATAACAGATACCTGTGGGAGAACCTCACACGGGGACAGCAAATCTGATCCATTGCAGAAATCTCGCTCGTAAAAACACAGCCCAGAGGCACGTCACTAACCACAAAGGGGGATATTGGAGTGGATCAATAGGTCTATCACGCAGGGATGACTTTTGGATTGCTGGGCTCCAAATTTTAATGGCTGTTGCGAACTTAGCATAAAAACGTGCCACCCCTGCCTGCTTTGACTGGAGAGGCAGGTACAGAGCTGGCTTCCCCCCTTCTTAAAGGGAAAAAAAATTTAACTAAGAAATTCCCTCAAATCCACCTCATAGACCTTGACAGAGGCGGCCCCTACCTCCAATTTTCCATCCCAGAATATCTGTCGCTCCGTAACAGGCAAAGGTACTTTTAAGACAAAACAATTTTCTGCTTCTTTCCAAGAGAAAAACACAAGAAACCCAAAACCCTCACTCAAGGTCTCGACAGGAACGTGCTACCCCCGACCTCTGCAATTTAATCACTTTGCCCCTTTTGTATTAAAAATGTTTTATCATAAATTAATTAGTAATTGGAATATTGGTGTAAAATAATATTGATCAACGCCACACAATTTGTACCTATCCCCCAACCTTTGGGTAATCATCATAAAATTCCATATTACTCTAATTTTTTTTATTTAACATTTATATTTTTTATTTTTAAAACTATGTTCGTAGCCTATAGTATATTATAAATTTTTTTCCCAACTATTTTTTTATTTGAAGTTTTTTTAACTCTTAGCATCGACAAGTAAGCTATGAGGAGGAATAATGACATGACGAAAATTTGAAAACCCGTAAGTTAAACTTTAAGAATTTAGATAGGATAATTCTAAGTACCCAAAACCCTTTACAACCACTAGTCAATAGTACAGTTTTTGTTTTTTTCGAGAACTCTGTAAGATAAGAAATCAACTTTGTAAATTTGAGACCCAAAACTTTAATTTTTTTCTTAAAATCGAAGCAAGTATTTAAAAAAATGGTGAGCATCTCATTAAAATAATATTAATAAAATATTTTAAAAAACACGCTTAAAAATGTGGATCATATCAGGTAAAAGACCACATTTTTGCGATCCAAATAGTCTAAATTTTTTCTTCTAGATTGCAGAATAAGTCCAACCAAACATTCACATTTATTTGAGTAATTTTTTTTTTTTTGCGACCTAATTTTACACATAAATTTAAACATTTTATAGTATAAAAATTAATGTGACTAAAGGATCGTAGACTTTAAAAGCAATATTTTTAATTCATGGCGAACCCCTACAAAACTGTTTAACTGATATATACTTTTAAGTTTATTTTCTATAAAGAAAAATATAAGGGAAACTGACATAATTTTATAAACCACATAATCGGTACAACTGCTTATTTTTTTCTAACAGGGGTTTGATTATTTTGTTTTGTTTAAATTTTTTCCCGGTTAAAATTTTAAATTATTTCTTTTTTTAAAATATATTTAAAAATAATAGAAAATTTTTTTTAAATTAAAAAAAATTTTAAGTATTTCCAATTTAAAAATGTCTTTTTTTAATAAAGAAATTAAAGGATTCTTTTTCGTTTTTCCAGAACATTCTATCCCAAACGTTATGTCCAAAACTTTCCTTACCAAATCAAAACCCAAAAAGGGTCTTATCCAACTTTTACAAAATAATACAAATGAATTAAATCTATTAAAAAGTATTCCTTAATAGTAAAAACATAATTCTTAAAATTAAAAGGGATAATACATGAAAAAGTAAACATTAAAAAAAGTGTAACATTTTTTTCATTTCCCCACAATTGTGAAAATGACAAGGAACGTTTTTTGGGAAATACAGGACCAAAAAACAAGGTTATAAATAAATAGCCTAGTGCTTGAATACACATTATCCCAAAAACCATAATTATTTACTCAGACAAAACTCCCCATCTCTCAACCGGGAATAGAGCACTTCACTAATAAGGTTAAGTTCCTCTTCACCCACATCCCCCAAAATGCATCACTGATTATTCCAAGGGAGTACCCATTCACCTAATGACATCCTAATAACCTCAGAGTCAGGCCGAACTATAGATTACAACAACTTTATAAAGGGATCCGCATTACACGGTGTAATACATATGCGTATTTCTTTAAGGGTTTATTTCTGCTATTCATAGTAAAAAAACGGTTTTTTAATTTTGAAAAAACCTCAGTGCCAGGAATAGAAAAGGATCAACAACAGGAAATTTTAAAAATTTTGATCAATGCTATAAACAAAACGAGTTTTAGCGTAAAAAAAAAAAAAAACAAATTTAAAAAAACTAACTAAAAATGGACTAATAAAAATAATGAAAGTAGGCAATAAAAAAAGACAACATCATCTCTGTTAGATCCCTGACCCATGAAGTTTATAGATCCTTATCTTTTAAACCCCTGTTTAACGAACACATTCCACTGATGATAACCCCAGTTATACTAAGCTTGTATAACTATATAACTATATTTTTGAAATATAATATCGAAAATACTTAATTTTTAAGAATTTAACAATAATTCCCTACATTTTTACGAAAAATTTTATATCCCAAAAAGAAAAAATGATTTTGGGAAAATGGCCTTTTTAAAAACATTCATTACAAAAAAGGTTGCCTAGCGGTGTGGAACACGAGCTTGAAATGCCCCTTGTGGGCCCGCCTGTCCCTTGTAACGGAAAAAGCTTAAGGTTACTAGCGGGTTAGGAACACGGCTTGAACTGCCCCTTAGGCTTGTCTGTCTCCTTGTAACGGAATCTTAAGGTTACTACGGGGGTAAAACACGAGCTGGGAACTGCCCCTTGGGGGGCTGTCTCCTTGTAACGGAATACTGTAAGGTTTACTAGCGGGTGTAAACACGAGCTGTGAAATGCCCCTTGGGGGTGTCTGTCCCTTTTAACGGAATCGTAAGGTTTTCTACGGTGTAGGAACACGAGCTTTTGGGGCCCCGGGGCCTGTCTTCCTTGAACGAATAGCTTAAGGTTGACTACGGGGTAGGAACACGACGTGAACTGCCCTTGGGCCTGTCTGTCCCTTGAACGGAATAGCTGTAAGGTTGACTACGGGTGTAGGAACACGAAGTGAACGCCCTTTTGGGGGCCGTCGCTCCTTTTAACGGGAAAACTGTAAGGTTGACAGCGGTGTAGGAACACGAGTTTGGGGAAATGCCCCCTTGGGGGCCTGTCTTTTCCCTTTTAACGGGGAAAAGCTGTAAAGGGTTTACTACGGGTTAGGGAAAACGAGCTGTGAACTGCCCCTTGGGGCCGTCCTCCTTGTAACGGGAAAAGCTGTAAGGTTTGACTAGCGGGGGAGGAACAGAGCTGTGAAAGCCCCTTGGGCCTCCGCCCCCTTGTAACGGAATAGCGTAAGTTTTAAGGGGGTTTTAAACAGGCTTTATTTTGCTTTTTTCTTTTATAATTTGGAATTTACGGCCGAAAACCAGTTTAAACGTTTTTACCTTGAAACGGTATTTTTTAAATTGAATTTGAAACGTTAACCCCATTTTTGCCTTACGAATAAAAATTTAAGGACACCAAAACAGTTTTACTCCCTGTAACCCCATTTTTAAAATGTAATTTTTTTAAGGTGAAAAAAACTGATTTGAGTAATCCAACTCCCGAACAAACCCCAAGTTACTACCTTTAAAAAAGCTAATTTGCTTCTTTTTGTACGATGCGTGGAGCAAAAGGGGAGGAACAAATTTGGGAAGCCCCTTGCTTCCCGCCCCGCCAAGGCTTGAAATCCTGGGGGGGTAAGCACAATTTAACTTATTTTCCTTTAAATAAAGTTTTTAACCCCTAAAAAAAACGTAATTTAGGCCCCGCTTTCCTTCAACCTTTAAGGCTAGGTGGGTATAAACAACACCTTAATTTATTCGTTCCTTTAAAATTGATTAAAATGAAGACACGAAAATTTTTAAGCTTTCCGTTTTTTTGTAAATATTTTTTAAGGTTTGAACCAAAGAAAGGGAAAATTAAATTTTGTCCTTGATTGTTTTTTTAAAAAATTAAACAACTTTTTAAAAGGTTTTTAATCCCTTCGTCGGTTTGAAGATAGCGAAAAACACAGGCAGGCTGAAGTTGGGGTTATTTTGTAAAATAAACCCCCCTTATGATAGTTAAACCAAATTTCTGTGGTGCCTCCGTCTCTTGACGGAAAACAAGCAGCAATTACCAGCCGGGAATTGCCCCCTCCGCCCCTTTTAAAGAAATCTGAAGGTTTTGTTAAACAGAGCTTGAATTGGGGTTTGCTTTTAAAACAAATTTACTTATCTCTTTTAAGTTTTTAAAAACCCACGGCTGCACCCCTGGGGCCTTTTCCCTTTCAATTCTTTTTAAACCCTTTTCAAAAGAGGTAAGCCTTGTATAATCAAATTTCAAGGAATAAAAAATTATTTTTAGCGGGTACAGAAAACCCCATGGACCCCTTTCCCTTCGGTCTTTAAAATAACTGAAAGGGTTTATTGTAAACATGCCTTTAATGGCTTGGGACCCCTTTAAAATATTTTTAAACCCTAGGGTTTTGAAAACAACTTTTAATTTCCCCTTAAATTTTCCTCCCCATTGAGAATTCGTAAAAAGGCTGGGGAAACCCACCTGTTTTGTTAGGGCTCTCTCCTAACATCCCTGTTGTTATTGGGTTTTTGCCACTTTAGGGCCCCTTCCCCTCCTACCTTGTATATTAAAAACAGCTTGCCTTCTTAAAACCCCTTTCCCGTCGCTCCTTTTTAAAAATTGACATTTAAAAAACCAACTTTTTCCTTGTTGGGTTTTTGTTCCTTTTTAAAATAAGGGAATTTTTGGGTTTGGGGAACAAAACCGGTTTTACTCCTGCCGTTTTTCTCAAAAAGGATACTTTTATCCTTTTTAAAACCCTTTTCTGCATGAACTGTTTTGGTTTTGAAACGTATAATAGGGGGAAAAACAAACCCGGAATCCACACCTGGGCCGTCTGACCTTTTAAAAAACCCGGATCGTAAAATGCCCGGGTGGAAAAGCATAACCCTGTCGGGTTTGAAATTTATAAAAGTTAGCCCACTAGGGGAGTTGGAGGCTGGGGCTCCCTTTGGGCTGTTGCCCTTAAAAAAAAGGGAGGTTTTACTAGGGAGGACAGAGCTGGCTTCCCCTTCTTCCGTTTAACGAATACCCCAAACCTACCCCCAAGACCTTGAAGAGCCCCCACCCCCAACCCTTTCCACCCCTATCTGTCGCCCCAAGAGGCAAATACTTTTAAGATAGTAAATTTTTTGGCTTCTTTTCCAAAAAACAACAAATAACCCTAACCCCCATAAATTAAAACTTAGACCCCTTTTAAAAAATCACTTTGACTTTGGTTTTTTAAAAAGGGGTTTTTTAAATAAATTTTTAGAAGGAAAAAATTTTTAAAAATGTATAAATCGCCCCAAAGAATTTTGGGGGTAATAAATTGGGAATAAAATTTTAAATTAAAAACCAAAATTTCTTTATACAAATTTTAAAAATTTTAAATTTAAATTAGTTGGAAAATTTTAATATTAATAAATTTTCCAACAAAATATGTTTAGTTGAAGTTCTAAAACCTAGCATCAAAGATACATAATATAAACTTCATAAAGAAAATTAGAAATGATTTTTTATGAATTTAAAATTTTAGTAGAAAATTCGTTTACCCTAAATGCAAAATTTTCAATAAAAAACATTTTTTTTTTTCTCGAGAACCTTTTAGTTTGAAATCAATTTTTTGTAAAAATTTGGATCCCAAAACTTTAAAATTTGTTCTTAAAAAACCCCCGAAGCATGTATTAAATTTTAAGTACATCTCTTATTAAATAAATTTTAAAAAAATTTTTTAATAAGAAGCTTAAAATTGAGATCATATCAGTAAAAGACCACATTTTTGCATCCCCAAAAATCTTTAAAGTTTCTTCTAGAGTTGCAGTAAAAAATCCAGACCAAACATTCACAAATTAAAATTTGAAATTTTTTTTTTTACCTAAAATTTACAATAAATAATCATTTTATGTTTAAAGTTTTTTTACTTTAAATTTTTTGTAGATTTCTTAACAGAATATTTTAAACATGGCGGAACCCAACAAAACGTTTAATGAATATAAAATTTTTTAATTTTTTTTATTTACTAAAAAGAATAAATTAATGGAAACAAAATAATTGATAAAAAAATAACTGGTAAATCTTATAAAATTTCAAAATTGGGGTTTGATTTTTTTTGTTTTTTTTATATGTTTTCCAGGTTAAAATTTAACTTTTTTTTTCTTTTAAACAATTTTTTAAAAAAAATATTTTTTTTGAAAAATTTTTTTTTTAAAAAAATTTTTTGGGTACCTTTTAAAATTCTTTATTTAATTAAAAAATGTGGATTTTTTGCTTTTTTTCCGAAAAGTTTACCCAAAACGTTATTTCCAAAATTACCTTATCCGTCAATTCCAAAATGGGTCTTTCCCAAATTTTACATAAATAATACAAATGAACAAAAGGGGTTGTTAAAAAATAATTTAAAAAGTAAATTATAATTCTTAAAAATTAAAATGGATAATACAGTGATGTCTTTAAAACATGTGTAAACAGTTTTTTCCCCCTTTCCCCCCCCAAAATTTTTTTGAAAATGAAAAACTTTTTAAAAACAGGCTCAAATCGGGTTTAAATAAATACCTAGTCTTGAAAACAATTAATCCCAAAAACCCAAAATTCTCAACAAAGACCCCCACCTCAACCGGCAATAGGAAATTCACTAGAGTAAGGTTTAATTTCCCCCCCCCCCCTCCCCAACAGCATTAGTATTCCTAATGGGGGTACCCTTATAATACACCTTATAACCCAAAATCCCAAAAAGATTTCAAAATTCTTTAAAAGGGGTTCCCATTAATGGTTTAAACAAATGTAACTTAAGTGTTATTTCGTATCGTAGTTAAATAACTTATTTTAATTTTAAAAGCCTATGGAGGAATATAAAGGGGGTCAACACAATATTTTTAAAACTTTTGTCAATAATAAAAAAAACAGTTTTACAAATAAAAAAAAAATAATAAGAATTTAAATAAAAATCTAAAAAAAAAATTATAAATCTTTAAAAAATGTAAAATTTCTGTTTTTTAAAAACCCCGAAGGGTTTATAATCCTTTCTTTTAACCTCCGTGAAAAAACAATTCCCTTATGTAAAGCAGTATATAATTTCTTGTTAAAAATAAACTAATTTTTTTTAATATTTTTACAAACTACTTAATAAAATAAAATTTAACAAAATTCCCCATATTATTAGAAAAATTTATATCCAAAAAGAAAAAATGAAATTTGAAATTACTTGAAAAACTAATATTCAAAAATCCAGCTTAAAAAACAGCTTAACTTTTGGTCCCTTTTTGTAAAAAAATACGAATTGACTACGGTGTAAACAACGTGAAATGCCCCCTTAGGGCTTTCTTCCCTTGTAACGGAAAAGTGTAAGGTGCTCGGGTGAGGAAACGAGCGGTGAACTCCCCTTGTGGGCCTGCCTGTCTTTGAAAGGGAAACTTAAAGGTGTACTTTAAACCGACGTGAAGCCCCCTTTAGGGTTGTTGTTTTTAAGGAAAAAGGAAGGTTGACTAGGGGGGGAGGAAAAGGGGGCCTTAACTGCCCTTTGGGGCCTGTTGTTTCCCTTTAAGAAACTTTTTAAGGTTGCTAGCATTAAACAACTTTGAAAACCCCCCCCTTGGGGCCCGTCCTTCCCTTCAAAGAAACGAAAGGGTGATACGGGTGTAAAACCTGTAACGCCTCTTGGGGGTTTCTCCTTGTAAAATACTGTAATTAAGCGGTGTAAGGCACGATTTGAATCCCCCCCTTTGGACTTCGTTTTCCTTTAACGAATCTGAAGTTGTAGGGGTTAAAAAGCTTAAAAAGCCCTCTTCCGCTATCCCTTTAAAGGAATAGCTGAAATTTACTAGGGTTGTAGGGAAAAACGCGGAATGATTGGCCGCCTTCTCCTTTTTAAAGGAAAAGTGTAAATTACAAAACGGGGTTAAACAACGATGTGAAATTTCCCCCCGGGGCCTTCCTGTTCCTTGTAATGGAATACTTAAGGTTACTGGGGTAAATAACAAAAAATCCCTTGGGGTTGTCATTTTCCTTAACGAATAGGAAGTTGTAGTTTAAAACAATGTGAATGCCCTTTGGGGTTTTTTTTTTTTTTTGAAACGGAATCGTAGGTTGTACTTAGGAAACGACTTGAACGCCCCCCTTTTTCTGTTTAAAACTCCTTGTAAGGGAAAATTAATTTTTACTAGGGGTGTAGGAACAGACTTAACGCCCCCCCTTAGTATCATTCCTTGTCGGAATACTTAAGGTTTGACTCGGGGGTTTCAAACCGTGTAACTCCCCTTTGGGCCCGTCCGTCCTCCTTAAAGGGAATAGCTTAATATAGGGGTGTAGGGAAAACGACTTGTCTGGTTCCTAAAATCTCCCTCGTTTGAATAAATCAATCCATTAGGTTAAAGGAAAATCTAGGGGTTCAAACAGTCACTAAGATCCTCTAAAGAAAGTAATGCCTTATCTAAAAAATAGTTAGTGTTTGTAGTTTTGACGGACTACAAGAACTAAAAACTTTTAATAGGTTCGCCTAGATAGAAGGTGAAAAATATCCGTAACCATTAGTCACATGGGATATTTTTTTAGGTTAATGGTTAAAAAATACAAACGATGTAGTGGAACATAGCTTTTTAAAAATTTAAAAATTTTGTTATTTTTCAAAAATTCAATTCAACCTTTTCTTTGAAGAGTTATTTTCAGACGCTTGGCTGTAAACAGATACTGTTCTTGCTTGGCGTCCAATTAGCCTTTCGAATTCTGTTTGCGATCAGGCAGGTAAGATGCAGAATCGGATTTTTCCAAGTCCTACATAATTAATCAAGGGGATCCCGTTGCCAAAGCTGAAGGCTTTAGGGACTGATGCAGTGAAATGAAAATTTCAACAACCAAGAAGTTGCGTGGATCTTTACAATTCAGAGACAGAAGCTTAGAATTCTTTTGTTGATCTTCAGGTACTCATTCCCCTCATCTATCCCACATCAAAAGGAGACTAGGTGCCGACTTAGGCCTATCAGGCCGGTTTAAAATACGGTTCAATATCAATTTGATAAACATATTTATTAATATAATCAACGAACACTAATGATGATGTTATTGCGTGTTCGTTATTGAAATTCCCCATCTCTAAGCAAGTTCACATGCCCAATTAAAGTTACTACTATTACTCGAGTCCTTGCTAATATAATGACATTGCGCTCAATATTGAGTTTACAATGAACACTCTCTTGATCTAACCTTCCAACCTGAGATAATATGATCACGAGAATGTCATACGAGTTCAGTAACCAAGTTTAAAAGGTAACCAGAGTTGGCACCCTAAACTCTCACCGCGTTGTGCGCGAATTGCTACAAGAGAGAAGTATGGAATCAATTCGTTTTTCTCTAACAATTTGATAAATTGATATATACTCGTACAGATCTACAAATACACATGTGGTGTGTCGTATTTTATGTGAATTACATAAGTTTATTGATTAACTCTTTCTCAAATGTGTGTAGTGAGCCTTTCATTGGCTACATTTTACTAACGTACCTTACACCTATATACTTTATACTTTGAACTGTAAGTGTTATTTTTGAGATAGATATATAGATAGATTATATAATAAAGGATATATTATATATTATTTAGATAGATAATAAACCAGGTCAAGCCAACATTATCAAGTATTTCTATAGCACATAGTTAAATATGTTTAAATCACCTTCATAATGTGAAATTTTTATTGAAAGGAGAGGACACCAGAGGAGTAGGTTCTTCAAAAAGAGGCAGTTTATCTATGGAGAGCTGAATATATGATTGTGAGCTTTCGATCGGTATGATTGTATGGCAGTAACATTTAACCATCCATACCCTTGCACTGACTAATCATTGAGTCTATGTTCGTTACCATCGTTGATCGAAAATCGAGCAGTCTTTGGAGTATTTTGTAAATAACTTAATTTAGTAAGTTATTCTCATATCAAATGACACCCTTAATTAATACATTTCATCATGGAATCACATAAGTGAACTTCTAAGGGAATATTGCTCTATAGTCTATGATATGCTAGATCTCAAAATAAATTTATAAGGTAATCTCCCTAAAAATAAGTTGTTTTAAGCGACCCCTCGTCACAGGTTTGAATGGGAGGAAAATCATTTACAAGTATTTGTCAAATAATAAGCCTGAATTTAAAAAAATACTTTTGTTTGATTCGTATATACCCTTCAAGTGATATAACAATATTTGAAAAACCAGTTTACAAAATAGTGGACTTTTCTTTATGATATTATAGTAACCGAGATACCACATAATTAAGAGATTTAGATTTATAGGGAGATAATTGACTATGATTTTATATTTATCAAAAATAAATAAGAAGACCAGAAGATTGCTTCTCTTTCAGAAAGCTTTCTGATATGTAATGAAAGAGAAAGAGGGCATTGTTTTGATAAAGAAAAACATCGGCATCGCGAACTGTTGTTATTATTGACGGTTCCACAAGATGTTACGACACCTAATCTTCTGTGTCCACAGACAAAACCTGAGGGTTTATCGACTCGGATATCCCCTTGTCCTGAGACAACTGCGGTTTCCTTCTTTCAGCCTGTGAATAAAGTTTTCTGTGCTACAAACAAGAGAAGCGAGAGGTGCTGTTTTGTAAAGATAAAATCCGATCTAGAGTGGTCTTATTGAAGGTTCCACAAGATGTACGACACAATCTCCTTGTGTCCACTTGGACAAAACTGAGATTTATCCTGACTCGGATACTCCCCTTGTCCTAGACAACTGCGGTCTTCCTCTTCTCAATCGTGAAATAAAGTTTTCTTTCTGTGCTACAACAAGAGAAAGAGGTGGTGTTTTGTAAGAGAAAACATCGAATCTATGTTATTATTGAAGTTCACAAGATGTAACGACACAATCTCCTGAGACCACAGACTAACTGAATTTATCGACTCGGAATACTCCCCTTGTCCTGAGGACAGACTGCGGTACTTGCCTCTTTCAGCGTGAATAAAGTTTTCTGGGCTACAAACAAGAGAAAGAAGGATGTGTTGTTTTTGTCTTAAAAGATAATACATCGAATCTAGGGTTGTATTAATTTGTGCATTGAAGGCTTCCACAAGATGGTACGACACAATTCTTTCAGTGTCCACAGACAAAACTGAGATTTAATCCTACTCGGATCAACTCCCCTTGATCCTGATGACTAAAGTACTGTGGTCCTTCCCCCTTTCAGCGTTAATGTCCATTACTATAGAGAAGATTATTGTTTTAAAAAATGCACAAGGAAATGCCCACTACAATAAAGGCCACCTGCAAAGAATTAAATGTTCAAAAAATGGCAAAGCTTAATAAAAATAAATTTAATCAGAAAGGTCCAAAAATATTTGGCAATTGAAGATAATTCAAAACAATCCTTGCATTATTTCGACTTAAAGAAAACACCTAGACTACAAAATCTAAAGTTAAGTCCTAGGTGAAGAGTGGTATATCACTGTCTCAGCATCTTTTGAGCGTCTTCGTCCGCAGACGTTTTTTGAACTCTAATTCAAATTAACCGTGGGACTCCAAAATTCCTAGGAGCCAAGTCTGAGACCAGAGTCCAGACCGCCTGCACGAACGCGGAAGGTGAAAATGGTGCTGATACTTCAAACATTCGCAATTTGAAACATAAGACACGTTATGTTTACAGTATAGCAGTTAAGGGTCGATGTACTATTTTGTTTATTTCAGATTGTCATGCAGCACATTTATGTGTCCTTCAGTGAATTAGCGCATGATTTGTGCCACCAAAAACGTTAAAATAAATAGTTTCTTGTTATCATTAATCATTTAAATGAGCTTATACGTAATACGGTAAATGGTTTTTTTCTGTTTTGCGTTTAATAAAATAGAAGAAAAATATTTAATATTACTAATCATCATGAAATTTCTCAAGGTTCATCAAGATCATGCCATGGTTCATTATTATTACTACAAAATATTGCTGCGGTGAATTTCATATAAATTTTTTAATAAAATACCAGAGGTTTGAATTGAGCTGGATAAGAGTAAAAGAAGATTGATATCAGAAGCTACATCTTACATTATGGCTCTCATAATCACCTGAATAATTTTCCTGTTTTCAGAGGGCTCTCTTTGCTTTACAAATGAGAAACCAACACTTTGCTTGAAGCAGAACAAGATTGTACATTGATTGTACAAGATTTTGTACATTGTGTGGCTCCTTCCCTTATTAAGTAAGATATGAAATACATTCTGTGGAATACATTTTTAACCTTCTTAAAATTAGATTTTAAGAGGTTTATTCGAATGCATTACGTGTTTAAATACTTTAAAATGTATTGCAAAGAAAGGAAGTAGGAGATTTCTTGATAAATCGGGTAGAAAAGATTTGTTACATTAAAATTCAGTAAAGAGTAACGACTGCAGCTGCCACAACATACGGTCCCCAGACCACATGTGCCGCAGCACTTGTCAACAGTTAGCATAATGTGGTGTCGAGCACAGAGCTGCGCTGGGTTACTAATCACCACGGGTTTGCAACCAACAATTGTTGTATACATTTTGACATGTATTTCCATCATTAATAGTTATTTATCAACATATTAGTTATTCTGCCTAAATAATGTTCTATGTACAGTAATTAAGTTCCACCTTTTCAATTATTTCCCCAAATTAAACGTGGTTTATTAGTAAATTTGTATGGTAATAACAAGTGAAAACACAGTTATGAAGAAAAAATATAAAAAATTAAGACAGCCAAAATATTCTGCACGAACTGTAAGTTTTTAGAAAATGGAGTGGAATGGTGAGGTCGGCCAGACCAGTAGCAACGTCACTGTTTTCTATCCTTGCTGATCCACAGAAACCTGCTATCCTGGATCCATGTATGCGGATATGCTGAAACTGCCACTCTCCTTGAACCTCCATCCGCTATACTTTCGTCGTCCCTGATCGTTTGCTCCGGTACCCTTTAACGTGTTTTAACCCGTACACACCTCGTTCGCGATATGTAACGAACCAGACTTTGATGGGCTTGTGTCAGGTCCGGGTTGGGGTTGGACCTCCGGACTCGGTGCGACCTGCAGATGACAGTTACAGGCAAGTCCTCACCGACCTGTCTCCGACAAAGGTCAGCCTCGATCTGGTCGGTGTTTTTCGTCCTTCATCTCCTCGATCCTGAAGACCCGGATGTTGTTTCTCCGCTGGTACTGTCCGAACTCGTCCGAACTAGTCATCAGCATATCCTCCAACAGCTGCACCGTGTCCGTTAGTTTGGCAACCTCGCTACGGAGTCCTCCGACCTCTTCACTGAACACAGAGAGCGCAGTTCGTAACCGCCTCCCAACAACAATTTTATTTCACATGGAGAGTCTTGCTACCGACCTGGGTTACGACATCAGCGCCGGAAAAGTAGCCGCTCTTATCAATAGGAGGAGCCATTGCAGCAGATACGGACCTGGGACTGCTAGGGACGATGGCGATAAGGATCTCACAGTCTTATCAGAAGATAGCGATAAAGGCACTGATTGACCGTTGCATTCCGAAACTCAATTGTGGCTCAATCGAAAAATGAAATTAAATCACTTTTTAAGCGGCCGCACACGTCTCACATCGATCAGACTGATAAAACCGTAAACTTTATTTAATTCGTTTTGTTCACTTATATAGCCAGTTTAAATTTCTTGCAAAGTATTACGAAACCCCAATTAAAATTAAGAACACTAACAACAGTAACACTAAACGTGTTAATCTGCTGCTTGGTCATCTCCACTTTTTGTCGGTTAGTAATATCTTAAACAAGGGAATGCCTTATTGAATGTCGAGCCCTGTTGTGCCGATGGGAGAATTAGAATGAATTTAATTAACGGAGACAGAAAAAGCTAATGTTAAGCAGTACACTAGTATAGGTTGTAGTTTTCAGAACCCAGGTGTTTTCATATGCACAGTATTACAAGGAGGATTTGCCAACCATTACAAATATGTTCATACGGGACTAATTGGTATTATTGTAAATTTACTCGGACATTTAACTGGTTTGATCCCGTTCTTGTATGTACTTAAACTTTTTTTAATAAAAATAATTTAATAAAACAAAATTGTGAAAAGTTATGTTGAGCAGTACAGAAATATGGGCGTATTTCACAGAACCCAGGTGTTTTCACATGCAGAGTATTACACGGAGGATTGCCAACATTGCAAATATACTTCATAGAGGTCAGTTGGTATTACTGGGGATTTACAGAGACTTACACCTGGTTAAAACATAGCAACAATACTTTACGAATGCACATCTAATAGTTGTATAATTTTCATATTCAAGTACAGTTTAAATTTGTTAATTAAATATTGCTAATAAATAAATTACGTTTTTTTTTTAACAACGAAGCATCATGTTTTACATACATTTAACGAATCCATATATTTATATAACAAGGTAAGAGTAACATGCATCGTGTCATTGTAGCAGGCAGGCTTCGCCGATGTTTCAAGTTTTATAACAGATTTAATTCTGATTATTAAATGACATAATAATAAATCTTATTTACTAACTTATGCTGTAGTTTACGGTATTCTCGTTACCACTATGGTTATCCCAAAAAATCATAACGTGAAAATATTTGCTACGTCCTAAGGGTGCTTACGCCGTTATATTGAACTCAGTTCTGGCTGTATAAATGTAGGCTTCAAGCAAAAATATCAAGTCTATGACGTCAGTTAGTTCTCGAGACATCGCGGACCGACAGATAGATATCCGGAAAGAAAGACACACAGACAAAACGTAACAGCCAATAATCAGTACTGCTATAGTTCAATGTTCACGGCTATATAAATTGGGAAAATTGAAAATTCTTCTGTACAATATATTTTTGAAAACTATAAATCACTATTTTTTGAACGCTATTGTGGGTAAGTAATTGATTTGATAATATATGACCTTAATTACGTGCTAACATTCAAGTACTAGTCAGTAAAGCACATTGCTGACATCTTACACTGTTTCACAACACGCAAACACTTACACTAGTGCTTACACACTGACAGATAAGCATTGATAGCTCAGTGCCTAAGGCGCGGTGCGTCATTTGGTGAGACATGAGTTACGATCCCAGCACCTGACAAGAACTTTTTGCTCCTTTGCTTTTTAGAACTCTAGTCCTATTACTTCCACCTAGCATCAGCAGATAGAGCAAGTGCCTGGAAATAATTAAAATGGAGTTGACTTTTATATGACGCGTGTAAATAAATCAACTTGTAGCATATTAATGACATTATTTTATGGTTTATTTGTTTTAATGCATAAGTTCAAAAGTACAGTCCAGGTAACTTTGACCTGTCATAGTTCTTGCTGATTGGCATTCAAAGGGAGTCTCCGTAATCAAATTTTGATATCTTATGTTTTTAGGACATTTTCTCAGATAGTACCTAATAGTTACAATCTGTTTTAGTAAAAAGTAATGGTCATTCCTTACAGAATATACTCACTATAAATGTAGACAAATTGAAAATAAGTAACAATGTTTACATATAACAGTTTATTACATTAGACATGCTCTTTTCAATTAATATTTGACAACTTTAGAGGACCAATTAAGTCGTTTCGCTACTTTAAAGACTAGTGGGACAAGATGGATTTCCTATAAATAATAATATTCCTATATTCATCCCATGGAAACATTTACACATGAAAGCAAAAACAAACAAACAAAGCCACGTTCACATTTATAATATTGTTATTATTCACATTTTACTTGTATATAAATTCCAATACTAATATACTTCACCAATTTAGGGATGTTGGGTTCTTGAACGTATCAAGGAGAGTTATGTCGGACACGGTTACTCGGTAGTGTAATGCAACCAAACTCTTATCACAGCCCTAAATAAAGTTTTTCTCAGAATATTCAGGTAAGACTCAGAATATTAATACGGAGTTTTTCCTCGTTTGTTTAATAAGGAAAACTGTTTTCAATTTTAAATAGATTTTCTCCATTCCTTCGCCTTCATCCCCTTTTCATTACTACATTTTACTAAAAAATTAGAATTCTTCGTTGCCTTAAGTTGTGAAACAAAAGGAAATAGACTAATTTATGTTTAAGTTCAATTCGAGACATCTATTAAAGAAAATGTTTTGTTTTTCTTTATTTAAGAAAACTACGCTTCGTTGTTTAACTTTTTTATTTTTTGTATGCTAACGCATATTTTACATTTATTAGCTCTGTACTATAGTATATAGCGAAATAAAAATCATAATCTAAACGAAACATATTGAGTAAAAATACCCACGTTTATTTTTTCTTGAATACGTTTTGGACAACAATTACCAGGAATAAAAATAGCATAAATGGTCATAGAGCACTTTTTTAGATACAAAATTATTTTAGTTGTCAAACACTATTGTTAGATATTAGGTCCTAATCATATTAGATAATTAGCCTTAACTAAGTGGGATAATCTATTGATAACCATTGTTTTAAGATAACAGATATTACCTTAGTTTTTCAAAAGTCAAAATAAGTGATTCTCTATGTCAAAAATGCTATAGAAACCGCTTGTTGTTATTTTGTGTTCAACGGTTGCTCATGTCTATTCTTCATCTTCTTTGTTTGTGATATTGCAACGTGTTTTAAGAACCACTAAATATCACGCACTAAATATAAACGTTTTACTACAAAAACGAGGAGTAGTGCAGATATTTCAAGGAATGCCTATTATTTCGAATTCCGATATTATTACATTATTATTCTCTGAGTTTAATGATGTACAACTTAATGCGAATTAATTCATGGCTATTATTGATTTACTTGATATCATATATTAAATAATACCTCAGAAGTTTTATTATTTACAGATATTTTTAATTACACTTTTTATTACATTAAGAACTGATAAACGCCCCTGCAGTACTGACTCGAATGTTAATAAGACTGCAGAAGTTCCAAGTTTGATGGGAAAAGTTGGCGACCGAGTGGAACAGTAAAAGTGTATTAAAACAGACATCGATCATTTACGTCGGTTAAAACTTAAGGATATCGCTCAATCCCCTATCAGTGTTTACAAAAAACTTTTTCCATCAATAAGGATGCATTAGGATCTAGGATTTCTGATTTTGTAATTAAGCTCTTTAAAGGCTTATATTGTGTACTAACAACTTGACCAGTCCAATTTTTTCTTAGCTTGAAGCGTTTTTGCTCAATTGCTATGGACGCTAACACATTGAGATATAATATACGATCATAAATTATATTAAATAGAAAAAGGCAAATGATAATAGAGTAATTCAATGCTGCTATTACATATTGGGGTTACGTTTTCTCCACAGAAACCTAAATATTATTCGAACATCACATCCTAAATTCATTAAATATATTCAAATTATTTATTGATGTGAATAGGAATATAATATGGTCTAATTCCCGCCTGTTTTCATTATTAGTTTATTCTGTCAATCATATATTAATTCTACGGTGAGTAAATTTTAGATTTCCCAATCCCCATTTTTTTGGAATTAAGAAAAATCTATTTAATTTTATATATTTCTTATAGAAAGGACCCAAAATCGCAATAAGTAATGTTTGTAAAAGTACCCTTTTAATGTTTGTGTCATCGTATCTTATGTTAACATGTAATTAAATTCATTGCAGCATACTGCAATATCAATATATTCCATGTGGTACGAGAAGCAAAAACCAATTTATTTTCTGGTTAAAATAAATACCACAATTGAATTCATATCCTGGCGATGGGCAGGTCGAAAGGCTTTGTGAAAATTTAACATTATTGGGATAATAATTTGTGTAGTTTATTTTCTGCAATATAAATAATTTTTAGAAAAGCTTTATATTTCGTAATTTGACATGGTACCAGTCCCAATAAATATTTTTTCGTTTTACGATAATATGTATCTTTTACAGGATTACGTACACAAACAGCTCTCCAACACTACATGTGCCCTCTTACTCAACCGCTCTGGACCTAATCAAGTCATATGGTTTGAATTGTTTCATGTAACATGTGTTGGTTAATTGAACATGTTGGAAGTTTAGTTTAGTAACTTTATTTAATTTGTGCACCCTTTTTTAGCTTAGGGACCAACCCAATTCTCATGCGTATGTATTCTACCGGTTTGTAGCATATAAACGATTGTAACCTTTGGTTTATATCTTGTTTTATATAAACTTGTTGCACTATTAAAAAACTGTCATTCATTCTTCCCGTTTGAGATTAACTAAAAGTCTGATTAAAATTCAAAACTTTACTTAAAAAAATATAAAACCAACATAGTACTAACAAATTTTAAATTAATTGGG